>NC_039257.1:2475547-2590547 GCF_003368295.1 Carassius auratus | reverse complement strand
TCAGCAGCATTCCCCCAGTCTTCAGTGTCACATGATCAGAAATCATTCATTTTCAGAATCCTTTGATGGATAAAATGTTCAAAAGAACAGCATTTATTTGATACATAAATCTTTAGTAAGTCCCTTTTACAAATTGAATGCATCCTTGCTGAATAAAGTATTAAATTATTTTTTTAAATGTAAAAAATCTTACTGACCCCCACATTTTGAATGATATATCTATATGTAACACTATGAAGATTGAAACATCCGTCTCAATATTACATTGGGATGCTTTGAATCTTAACAGCATTTTTCATGTATTAGTAGTGTGGACGATGACAGCGAGTATGTGAGAAAGCACCAGACTCACTCCACACTACATCCACATCCATCAGACCAGTCAGTTTTCCTGACAGACACCCCCTGTTGAGGCTTTGGTGCGCTCCTTCAACAAATGAGAAGCATGTGGAGGTCAGTCGTCTATCTCCCACACAGAGGGGCGTCAGTGTTGCGTTTCACGCTCCAGTGGAAAGCTCAAGATAACGGAGTAAAAAATGGCCCGTGGATGATCTATGATGGAGGAATTTATCTGCGTAATGCGTTGTCTTGAAGTGTGTAATAGTTTCTACAGCAGCCAGAAGAGCCCATTAAACTCCCACTCAACTGTGGGTCAACAGGTGGCATCAACAGAGACACTTAAAGGCTTAACCAAAAAATACATTTCATTTATTGCTATTTTATTTTATTTTTTAATCAGTAATTAAATCATGAAATAAATAAAAATGTATACACAATGCATTTTCCACCAGAAAATGACTAGATTTTAAGTATTTTAAATGAGTATTATATTAAATATTCTTATTTAATAGTAAATATTTATAAATTTTATAGTATACTGTAATTTTATAACTCTATCAGATTATCCTTTTCAACCAGAATCAGAAGATTTTTACAGGATTTTTACAAGAAAGTTAAAGTTGAAGTGTTTTTTATTTTTTATGTATGCAGAAGCTAAGAGTTTTGGAGATACCCTGAATATGATTTTATTTTAAATATTACTTTCTAGACTTCTATGATAAGTGTGTTGCAGTTTGCAAAAAATGAGGGACAAGTTGACATTGCTTTCTGTGGTAATCAGTATCAGGCCATTGATGCTTAATCCAGTTTAATGTACAGACTTCGTCATTAGTTTGAGGCAGTCATGTGACGAACAAAGCCTGACAACTCACTTACTAATAACTGAGCATTATTAGAAATCATATTCAACAGTAATTTAATGCCTTTATTACCTGAGAAGACAGTCCGTTGTTGATGGCAGAGTTGGCGTGACTGTTATGAGGTCCAAATGTATCTGCGTATCCTGCGTAGCCATGACGATTGGAGAGACAGTAGGAAGCCCCGCCCTCTGGCCCCGCCCCTCCAGTGCTCTGATGGCCTGAGTGCGGCGGGAACGGCTGAGGTCTGTGTAAGGCACTCGAATCTGACAACACATACAGCCATTCATGGAATACATCCGGAAACATCTTTTTATGTCAAAGTGGATTTAAAGACAATATGTTTACCTTGAGAAAGGCCAGCGGGAGGGTACAGGCTCTCTGACAGCTGATACTGGGAGAGACTGGACATCGCCGGATGTGAAAAACCACCAGGGATCAGGTGATTGAACGCCATGAGCTGATTGGCTCCCGCCTGCTTCCTCCATCGTGCTCGTCTGTTACTGAACCACACCTGAGAAAAGACAAGTTTTATAGTTTTGTACAGTTTTTGATTGAGTCAGTTCTTTCTTCCAGGCGTATGGGGTGTATTTGTACCTGCACTCGTGCCTCTGTGATTTTGGCTCTCTGAGCGAGCTCTTCTCTGGTGTAGATATCAGGGTAATGTGTGCGTTCGAAAGCTCTCTCCAGCTCCTCCAGCTGTTCGGCAGTGAATGTCGTCCGACTGCGACGCTGTTTCCGTTTCAGCGGCAGATCGGGCTCCGATTCCACATCTGAACCTTCATCAGATGGACTCACTGAAACACACACACATGTGTATTGTTTATACATAATAGGTTTTTTTAGTATATAATTTTATTGTTTTGTACATACATATATATACATTATTTAAATTTTTTTTTTTTTTTTTTTTTTAGTATTTTTGAAAATGACCAACAGATGGACTCACTGACACACAAATACAAATATATATATATATATATATATATATATATATATATATATATATATATATATATATATATATATATATATATATATTTATTTATTTTACACACTATACGATTTTTTCAAATATTATAATAAAGATATAAAAAAGTAGTTTTTATGTTATTTACCAAATTAATATATTAATATTTGTATACATTATATAATTTTTCTAAATATGTACTATGTATAATGTCAGAAAACAAAAAATTAAAGAAAAATTAATATTTACATTTGAATATAAAAGGTGTATTTTACATTTTTTACTTTATATGTAATTTAAGAAATATTGTTTTAAATATATAAATGTTTATATATGTAGATATTTTTTTATAAACTAACAATTTAAGTGCTCAATCTCTTCAAAAGTATCTTCAGTCTCATCAAATCCAATTAAAAAATAAATAAATTATTGTAAAGAATTGTGCATGTTTAAAAATCTGTATTTATTTGTTTTTAAATTGGATTAGGTTTTGTATAGTATTTTTGAAAAAGTAGTTGCATAAACAATCATGTTTGTCATAAACCTAGATAAAACACACAAATATAAACACGGAGAGTCACAGAAGATGCTCTTCAATAGGCAAAAGTACCAAACAAGCATGCTTTAGCAGCTTTTACTCATATTTAATGATGTAGTGTTTTGTGACAGAAAATTTTATGAGCTTCTTCACATCTTTTCTTGAAAGGCAGTAATTCCTTGTCTGATTTTTTTCCCTCTTAAGTTTGCCTCAGTAACTAAAAAGACCACAGAGCAACAGTCAAAGAATACATCACAAACAGAGAGAGCTGCAGGAGGGGATTTAAAAAGCATGAGAGCAAACTGTTAAAAACAGGATGAAAGAAAAGAAAGAGAAAAGAAAGAGGCAATGTGCTGGTTGACTCTAAAATTAAATGGAAACAAATAAGAAAAACCTATAAATGAAACACACACACACACACACAAATAAATAAATAAAACCAAATCATTAATTTAACATGACCGTTTCCTCATAAAAGGGCTTTTGTATTTCTTGTTTCAAACAGAAATGTACTTATGAGGACTCTATGAGAAATTCCTACAATTTCACAGGGATTTGGTTGAAGGAACACTGAAGCGTGTGGAAAACTGTTCAGCAGGCTACAATGACTCACAACAACACATCCCTAACGGAAAAGCTTGTAATAACGTATTCATGGTGTTGGAATTAAAGGAAATTCCTATTTAGTGAATTTTGATTGTACAGACATTAAGCTATTTGTGCATCTCTCTCTCATTCTGTCTTCGCCTCGGTCTTTGTTGATCGATTTGCACGCTCCATCTGTGGAATCCGTCATGATGGCCGAGGCTCTCAGTGGAGGCCGTCATCTGCCCTGGAGGGGGTGTTTGGGGCAGAAAGAAGGCCAAAGGTGGGTGGGTGGCGGGGCAGAAAGGGAAAAGGATGTGCTCGGTCGTTCAAGCTCCTCAAAAACCCATTGAGAAAACACTCAGAAGCACCTGAGGCTTGGATGAGGAAACTAACTAGATTTATTACTGTAACTTAACGTATTTATGGTGATTCTGTATACATTATATTAGGTTATTATATTATATTAATTATATAATTTTATAATTTTCAATATTAATTATATAATTTGGCTTTAATTGCAAATGTTTTTTAATCTTGTATTAGGTTGACACTACCAAGGACCGCTGTGTACTTCTGTGCTGTATTCATTTTATTTTATTTTAATTACATTTTTACTATGTTGGTCTATGCAAATATGCATATACATCAGTCAAACAGCTTTGGGTTTCACATCACGTAAAGTAAATGTAATGTGGCAAGTTAGAAAAATAAAAAAATGAGACTATATACCAGAAGAGATAATTATAAGTGAAAAATGACATATTGGCATAAATCTATTGTATGTAATATAGTGCACATTTTATTATTTATTATACTTTTGAGGTGTTTTTTTTTTTACTTTTTAGGCATTTAACAGATGCAATTTTTTGTGTGAAAAAAAAAAGTTTTTCAAAAGAGAATATACAGGATTGGAATACAGGATCAGTTTTTCATCCAAATCTGTCAGAAGAATAGAATATAGTGCACATAACTAATTTTTTGTTATTTTAATAGCTTGACAGAAAAAAGACTAGTGTTTTCACAAGAAAGAAAATACAGGATCAAAACACGAGGGTGAGTAAATCGTATCAGAATGTTTAGTTTTATTGGTGCACTCTAATGTATTTAGAGTGATTATTATTATAATATTACATTATAATGAATAAATACAAAAATCTACTGTATGTCTTCAGAAGACTTGAAATATAGTACACAGATTGCATGGATTTCTTCTATGATAATTTTATGGTGCTTTTTGAAAGGAAAGGAAATAGACGATTGGAACAACACAAGGGTGAGTAAATAGTCAAAATGTTCATATTTGACATCTCATCATCAGGTTGCACACAAGTTACTGCTTGTATCTTTATATTTTTGCTGACTGAATGAGAATCAAGGCAAGTGAATAAACAGAACCAAAGAGTAAACGGTAAACATGGGTTTAATTCAGGCAGAAGAATACAGACCACAGGCTTCTAAACACACACAACCAAAACCCAAATATCATGGAAGACATTCTGCCTTCTGTAAATACACAGAGTGCCTGTGTGTGTGTGTGTTCAGGTCTTTGGCATGTAAAGTTAGTGTGTAGTGTGCATGGGTATGTGTTTTCAGATATTTTAGCCCTTCGCTATGTAAACGGTGCGGTCACTAAAAGCATCTCCATCCGCCGTTTCTCTTCAGCTCTTGGCCCTCGTTGCTTAAATTCAATATTCGAAGGCTAAATATCAAATTTAACTCATGTGTTCATGTACACAAAATCCACCTAAGGAGTTTCATTAATACTGCGGGACGGCAAGCGCATATCCAGCAGGCTTTTTCAAGCGGCAGAGGTCCAGGATAAAACCATATGTGCGTGTGTAGAGTTAGTCTGTGTGTGTGTGTGCGAGCAATTCTCTTGGGGGCAGGTAATGAAGAGAGCTAATTGAGCCAATGACATGCCCCCTCGCCATCAAAAACTGCCAAAAAGACATGCACAAAAGAAAGCTTGGGAACAAATGCAGCGTCTCGGAGAGGGGCGAGCGAGGCGGGTCCTTTTCAGCGCCGAGGTTGGCTGAGTGACTGCCCGACTACATTAAGCAGTACATAGAGAACTAACAGATGCCGGAGACAGAAAGGATGAGTGACAGCTCGTGGGCCCATCTGCCCCCCAGCGTTTAGGAACAGAGAGAAACAGAGGGAGGACTTGACTTGCTAAAGAGCAACTGTGACCCTCGCAGCTGCGCTCAAACAACCACACGTTTCAGCGCTGAGCCAAATGTGCTCTTGGTCTGTTTAGCCTCTTTTGCTTTGCTCTCAAGTCACTTTTGATAAGTTTTTTTGCTTGTGTGGCTTTTGTAATAGACGATAGTGTGTGAAACAGCATGCAGTTCTCAACTATAAACATTTCAAAGAAGTACAGTGCATGATATGGCTTCATCACACTTGGCATCGTGTAAATAATTAATGATGCTTATTTAGGATTTTTAATCCAAGTTTATATAGAAATGCGCTAGATTACCCTACCACTCAAAAGTTATAATGAAATAAGTATGTTTATTCTGCACATACAGTAAGGATGCATTAAATTGATTAATAGTGACAGCAAATACTTTTATTTTACAAAAGATTTCTGATGCAAATAAATGCTGCTTTTATCTATTGATCAAATAATCCTGAGTTTCTATAAGAACCAAATCAGCATATTTAAGACTGGAGTAATAATACAAAACAATCAGCTTGGCATCACAAGAATAACTTACATTTTAAAATATATATTTAAATAGAAAACCGCTACTTTAAATTGTAGTAATATTTCAGAATATTTTACTGTATTTTGTATCAAATAAATGCAGCTTTGGAGAGCATAAGAGACGTCTTTCAAAAACATAAAAAAAAATCCAGTTAACAGCAGTGTACTGTATCTCAGTCCAACCAAGATAGTATAAGATTGCTATTAATATATAACTTCATACTGGAGATGCAATATCACATATACACATTGCATTGTAGTATTTACTCTAGTACCCTATATTGCACATTTTCATAATTTTGGTTGGAAATGTGCATCCTATGCTGACATAGTAAGTATAAATAAGTAAAATAAGTAAAAGAATTGCTATTTCAAATATACTTAGTGCATTTATGCTGAAGGGAATAGGATTTAAAACAGGAAGTGGTCACCTGTCACTCTAAACATACACCCATGTGACCTTTGAACACTGGAGGTCAAACGCCAGTGACCTCAGACTGCTCTGTTTAACAACTTAACAAGTGTTTGTTGGCCATCAGCTAAACCAATGTACCACCTTCTTAAAACAAACGAAGTAAGAAAATGCATTTTCTGGATGTGATTAGGTGAGTTGATTCATATCTTCTTATATAAGTCCTATGCTCATTTAATAACTATCCAATAAAAGCAGCCGCCCTGAACTCTCAGTGTTTTTTTTCGTGCTCTCTGTGTGCTAACTGACACACACATACTGTAGTTCTGCCTTCAGGGCCTGAACTCAACAGACACGGATTCCTAAGTCTGCTGACCCTGACACTGCACGCTGGACACAATAGAGACAGTTCTGTTTTGGGGGTTTCCCCGCATTGTCCATCCAACTGTACTCCTCTCAGAGTCTGCCTCAAACTCTGTCATAAAAGGATTAAGCAATGCATGCTTAAATATTTCACATACGATAAAAATACTCCCAAAATAGACTGAATTTTTCACCTAGAGATGTTAAGGTCTAGCCAAGTTTGTCTTGATGAAGTTTCCTTTTTTAGGTGTTCTTGGTGGTTCATTAGTGTTTTTGTGTTTGTGTTGGTTTTGTCTTTCAGAGTGAATTACGACCCGCTGACTGCACACTCCATGGTGCCACACAAACCATCCCGCATTGGGCCAGTTGCCACTGTTTGTGTATGCATGTGTACGTGTGTGCATCCGTGCATGTGTTTACATGTCTGGCATCGTGTGCATATGTTTAGCTGCATGTGCATTTGTGCATATTATAGGAGTGTCATTCATGTTGCACTTTTCTAAATATACTTCTAAGTAGACTTTTCTGATTTGAGCATACTAAATTTGTTTCGATATGAAACAATGCATGCCAGGAGACGAATAGGGAACGTTCTCAGAACTTTGTGTTCTGGCAAGGTTCTCTCAAAGTTATGAACAAAGAGTCTTCCAGTAACATTAAGATGATATATGGAGACAGTATGGGGTTCAGGAATCAAGCTGTTGCCTATTCAAAAGAAGGGTGTAAATACTGAACTCAACTTGCCTGTCTGTGTCTCCCAGGAAAGGAGGGGCGGTGGGAATAGAAGGGACTGACAACAGCCCACAGATATTAACCGAAAATGTGCCGCAGGCCAAGAGAGGTAGACCAGGGCATGAGGAGAACGGAGGAGAAATAGAGCAAGGCGTGTTGGACTCTTGGCCAGATAAAAGCGAAGTTCAAATAAAGAGTCTGATTTAATCGGCTCGGGCAACTCGTCTTTCTTGGATCGCGAGACGGGCAGAGCGTGACGGACTGGCTTTTGTGGCAGCGCGCATGACGAGAGGCTCGCCCCCATTGTGACCGCCGCTTCGGGCCATGAAGGAACAGCCGAGGAGAACACTGGTCCCTATTGACGCAAATAGCCTTTAATAAACTCCCATCGCCATAAAGAGTGACACTGCATCCCGATCAGTATTATTTAGAGAGCTGAAGTGGTGTTAGCAGGGCATTAGAGGCGGTCAAATAACGTTCACCATAATTAGTCACGCAGGGACAGACTGTTAGCTCATTAAATATCATCACAGAACAGCAAAACATCAGTCACTTCAGCTGTCAGCCAGTAGGCAGCAAGAAGGCAAAAATAGACTCTCATCTCTTTTGATTCCTCTGAAGCCTCTTTGCACAGAAATCTTACTTTCTTAACAACTCATTGTGCTGCCATATATTGATATTTATGATAATTTCTCCTCAAGAGTTTCACAGAAAGAAAGTCATGGATGACAGGAGAGAGAGAGAGTGAATTATGACTTCTTCCTTAATGGATTATCCAATTTGTTGGTGAAATTAGTCAGTTAGTCAATTAGCCAAATAGTGAAATGCACAAAATATCACTGTGGCCACATAACCCACTTTTTCCAGATTTCTCAACTTTTTTCTTCCACTTCCCTCATACCTGTTGTATATTATTTATTAATATTCTTTGGGTTTATCGGTTATTGATCTTCAGTAAATCTAACTCATCAAATAATGCAAACAAAGTAATTAATTAATATATTAGAAATATTACAAGTGAATACACCTCTGCACTAATGGCTCTGCACCCATTTACATAAATTTGTTACTTCAGACTTATGTGCCCTCTAGAACTAGCATACACTAGCTTGCTCTATTCTTTTTCTGTTCTGTTTTCTTTTTATTTATTATATTATTTAAAAGCCCTTGCTATGTGTACTCCGTTAAGCTAACTGAGACGTGTTATAGCTCTTATATATCATTGCTCTTTTTGCTGTTTTTGATTGCTTCTAACACAGATAGAAGTTTGACAATTATGCATTGAACAAGGAATTTTAAACAAATGAAACTGTCTGGATTCCAGTTCTACACATTCTAGAAATTCTCTCAACCAATGTCATGCAGTGCATCCTGGGATGGTTTTGAACACTTACTGAAAAGCATGCATTCTGGACACTTGTTGCTGGCTTTCCTTCATAATCCAGTCTGTCCATTTAAAAAATGTTTTGCTGAGAAAATTCATACTTGTGAAGAATTTATATTAATGCCAATATTATTATATTAATTCCAAAAAAAATGCTAGTAGTGTGGGCAACCTTTTTTTTTTTTTTTTTTTTTTATTGGTTAAAATTATAGGAACCTTTATGAGTTTGTATCCCTATTATAAGCCCAAAGTGTTAGCTCTATTTATATAATCATGAAAACACAGCCTATAGTTCTACAATCATTCTAATTAAATTCAAATTTCTTAAAAGCACATCTTTCCAACAACTCCTTGATATCAAAGCATAAAGAGTTCAGGATGCACTCACATCTGTCTGCGAGAATCCCCTCGATGCTGTGTCCGCTCCTGCGCGCGTGCTCGTCCTGCTCGCGCTTCTCGGTGTCCTCTTCATCCTCCTCCTCTTCCTCGTCACCTCTCGCGCCACATCGGCCTCTCATGATGCGGCTTATTGCACTCACTGGACAAGAGTTGAACCGAATGCGTAAGTGCACTTAATAGGTATTCTAGCTTGTAATATATTAGTAGAACGTCGATGTTTACAAAACATGCGCTATTTAGGCTACATTTTTTATACATCACACAAAAAAAAGTTTTGTTACATCAGTTGAGGGAAATGCAAATTAAAAAGTACCCTACATATTCGCACATTGCTGCTCGTAGTACTTTTTCGTTATGTTTTACGCATAGTCTACCTGAAGGCACGTTGTTCCGGTCACAAATTCCTTCTTTGAGCAATTTATCCCGAATTTCCCAGCTGAATATTCCGGGATTTTCCCGTTTATATTCCTCAACGCGCTTCTCCACATCTAGAGATAAAGTCTGTCAAAATAATATAAAAACAGTCAGCAGGATGTCTGATTCAATTCAAAGACTCTTATATCAAATTCAGGGTCATTATGTCAAAAGCCAGTCGGTGTTTTTAGTTAGTAGGTACAGGGCCTTACCTTGGATTTAGGGCCGCCGATGGCTCCAGGCCGGATGGATCCAGTCTCCTGATAGCGGCACAGGATTTTGGAGACGCAGCCGTGAGAGACCCTGAGCTGACGGGATATCATACAGGGCCGGATCCCGTGGTGGGCCATCTCCACTATCTTATGTCGAATGTGGTTCGGGAGAGGCCGGCCGTTGATGAAAACTCCTCCGAGCTGGTTGACTCGACCCTGACCCATCGGAGTTGAAACTGCATCGAGGCCAACACAAATTATGACGGTGGACAGATAATTGCAAAAACACGAAAAAATAAAAAATTCTGCATAGGCCTAACTGAAGTGCTTCTAAAGAAGGGGTTGGTAGTCTATATACCATGTGCAATTAATATTTCATGTGTTTATAAACACATGATAAAAAGCAACTCAGAAAAAAATGCTGCTTTAAATTTTTGGGTAAACTAAAAGCGGTGCTAAAGTTACAATCCTTTTCCAACCGATTCAGAAACTCTGAAATCATGCAATTGAGTAGGCTACTGCGACAAATAATTAAATGCATTTAAACAAATAGTCTACTGTTAATGATAAAAAATGTAATAATAATTGTTAAGAATAGTAAAGACTTATAGCTTAAACTTTTAAACTTTTTTTACATAAGGAATCTAAAACCCATTGATTGCGTAGACTGAAATAGTTATTAGTTCTTCATATATGAAAGTTACTTTGCTAATACAACAAATCACCAAAAAAACAAAATGTATTTAAGAATGAAGAATTCAGAAAAGCAACATAATACAATATGTATACTAGCAACACGTAACGTTTAATATTATAATATTTATAGGTCAGCAAAAGTTTCAAACAAACAAACAAAAACAACAAAACATTTGGAAAAGTAACTTCACCGATTTTAGTCTAGTCATGCAACACAAATAACAAAATGGTTTACACTTGAGCTTCCACTATTAAATTAAACTATTTTAATGTAACACATTTACCCTCCATTGGGAAGCCACCGCGGGGATAGTTTTGAGAGAGAGATGGACGCATCATCCTGGGAACGCTCCCTGCCAAGCCGCTCATTGCTCCGGTGCAGCGCGGGGACTAAACGTGCTCTTCAGCAGGATTAAACATACATGTACATATTCCACAATCAAAAATAAAAAGCATAAGCTACGATGATCTTTATTATATCCCTCCAGGAAAAGCATAAAAGTATGCACTCGAAGATGAAATGTTGTTAATCAGATGTCTCTTCTCGTTTGTGGTCCTTGGTCGTTGTTTTTATTATGTGGCGAGAATTATAATCGCAGCGTTATTGTTATTAACGGGAGTTTATGATGAGCGCGAGTTCTCAAACTACTGAGACATTTCTGAGTTTGCAGAGACCCCTTGTCTATTACACGAACAATGCGTTCTGATTGGTCCACAGGATCCCGTAACCGATAGCTGATTGGTCGAGGAAGTACACTTTGCTCCCTAAGCGTTCCAATGTTAACATCGAACATATTTCAGCGACTGATGACGATCGTGATGTGTAATTAAATCATATTGAAAATATTGAAAAAATATACAGACCTAAGAGAGACATGCAAACACTACTAAATATAATAAAATAGCAAATTATGATATCTAAACATGTTTTAATATAACACTATTTAGGCCTAGTGACAGTGTAAACAGTTAATTAAAAAAGTTAATATAACAAATCAAAGATAGAACGAATCAATTTAAATGAACCAACATTTATTTATTTAAAAAACTGACTGTTATTTAGGCTACCACTCTCTCGCTCTCACTGATCCACACACACACACACACACACACACACACACACACAGTGACTTCAATGACATGTGGCTCTTTTGTTGGACTAAAAAGAAACTTCAAATGTTTTCTTTCTGCCTGCGCGCGGGAACAATGGTGCGCACGCGGGAGGGAAACACGCGGGGGAAACGGGGGTCCTTTCACGTGCAAAACACTAGGCTAGATTATTCTCTCTTACTTAAAAAGTTAAATCAACGCCAAAGAGGCCGGACCCTAGAGACACCGAGACCACTATTTAATGGTTAACAATTAATGTGTGTGCGTGTTTGTTAACGAGTTTCTATTCGATGCATTAGTTGCATCATTCATTATTTTCCTGTTAGATTAATATATTTTTATTTATTACATAATTATCCGTTTATATTTGCTGTAAATCCTCTTATATTTTTATATTTAGCATACAGAGGATGAATAGGAAGTAAATGTAGAAAATTCTCAGAACATCTGAAGTTCCTTTAACTGAAAAATAAAGTTCTAAATAGAACCGAACGGATATGACAATGTATGTTTAAAATACACGACATTCTATTTCCTACTTTAACCTTATAATAAAAGCCTAATATAGTATAAAACTTAAAATTTTACAGTAGGGCTTCTTTATTAAAAATGCATAGTTTTTCTGGGTTCATGCTGTTTATTCAACACACACACACACACACACACTAACTAAACTAAAAAAAAACACCTGAAAAGGAGAGACCAGGCGGCGGTATGATGCATGTTCAAGTCTTTGAATCACCGGATCCGCGTGTCCAATCCATTTGTGCAGAACGGATCTCGAGCTGAGGTGCGCACTGAACCGTTTTTTTTTTTTTTTACAGTCTGGCTCTGATGTGAGCTTAATTAGTTTTATTATCAAGGGTCAAATATCCATATTCTCTTAGCAAAGAGTGTCAAAATAATTTGAATCGGTTTAACAATATGTATATGAAAGTTATTAAAAACTTTGAAATGCATGCTTTTAGTCCAAGACAAAGAAATCTGAATAGCTTTTTGCAACTGTGATCGCATTACAAAATAACCTGATATTGAATATGTTGGTCACAACTGTCATTAAAATTAGACTAGATTCTCCAGTATTGGAAAGAAAAGTGTATAAATCTGTACTGGAATGTATAGCAAGAATTCACCAACACAAACACCACTGAATGAACTTCTTGAACAGTGCATGTGTTGTTGTGTCATCTGTCTTGTTCAGTCTGGGGAAGGTCCCCAGCACTTTAACCTCAATTAGAAGGGGTTCACTCAGAGAAAACGTAAATCTGATTTCATATTGTATACATAAATTACACAACAACAGCTTTTTTCTGGATTTTTCTTGTTTATTAGCCAACCGAGAGGTGTGTTCTTGCATGTAAACAGAACAATTTCAATCTGCAAATACAATTCAAACAGGTCTCACAACAATTATTGAGGCATAATAGTAAAAACACACGTTTCCTAATTCTAAACAGAGTATATAAGGGCTGTTTACAAAGCCCATGACCCTACGTAGTGTTACTAAGAGAACTGGAGTGCGTTAAGGGAAGTATATTCATCCCAGGCAGTAACACTGGGTTCAGGTAAGTGCCGTGCAGTCACTGGGCCAGTGTGTGTGGGAGAAACAGACATATAAACAGATGTGTGCACATCAGGCCTGATGGTCCAGACAGTCACAGCCATAGCGGTACCATGAGAACAAGAGGAGGTCACACTGAATGATACAGAAATATCAGTTTCATTAGATCTGAACATTTTGATCGTCAGTTTCGTTTGGTACTTGTTTTTGAAAGTCAGCAAGACCAAGTTGATTGAGTTCACAACAGACTGTTTCTGTTTTCTTTCAGGCTCACATCTGAAATAACTGGACCAGGACAGAGGACAAAAACATCTTCTCTCTTCTCCTCATCCTCATCACTGTTGAAAAGACCAGCATATATTGAGCTTTGAATGCTGGTGTGCCTTGCAGGTCTCTTGACCAGCAAGATTTTCTTGGTCCACAAGCTTTTCCAGCACTAACCAGCAATTTATACTGTTCAACATTTGGAGTCAGTAAGATTTGTAAATGTTTTTGAAACAAGTTTGTTAATTTCACTATTTATTTGATCAAAAGCAAAAACGATAATATTGTGAAATTTAATTACAAATAATAGTTTTCCATTATAATAGATTTTTAAAATGTGATTTATTTTCTGTGATGCAAAGCTGAATTTTCAGCATCGTTACTCCAGCCTTCAATGTCACGGGATCGTACAGAAATCATTCAGATTTTCTGCTCAAGAAACATTTCTGATTATTATGTTCAAAGCAGTTGTGCTGCTTAATTTAATATAATTTAATGTAAAAAAAAAAATCTTCCTAACCCCAAATGTTGTTTTTGGTCTTTTCAGCAGGGAATCAAAAAGGCAGTAAATTTAAGTCATTGTGTGAAGTAAAATGACATGACTTATATATATTACATATATTGCCCAACAGAATGGCAGGAGAAGCTGGTGACTAAATAACACTACTGCACATTATACTACTTTCACTACAAGTGTTGCTTTGTACAGCACGTATAACAGCAAATCATGACTGTTTACTTCCTTAACACTCAGGGAAATAACCTTTGCTTGTCTAAATCACTGCAGCAATAATTCAAATACCCTCACATTCACATTATAAAAACCTTCCTTACAAAAATCTAAGCAAAACTAATTCACAAATGACTGCGTCACTACACTTGTCTACCAACAGAGGGCAGACCTGGATCGATTCATCGCATCTGCTTACAACAACAGCACAACTTCTACAAATCAAACTGTAAGCTCATAGAAAATTCACTAGATAATTTCTATTAAAATGTTCAATTCCTTCAATAAATAAACCAATAAATAAAAAGTGAAGGCACATAAGAGCTAATTTAAAGAAGTAGTGATTGAAAATGATTTACACACCCTCATGTTTTGCTCTTGTCCTGTTTGGAACATGATGTTGTTCATATTTCTCCTTTTGTGTTCCACAGATAAAGCGAGATGATTCGAGAATAACATGAGGCTGGGTAAATTACAGAGTTGTATTTTTTGGACGAACTATCCCTTTAAGAGAATATGATCAAGTATGTTTACCATTCTAAAGAAAATGGCTTTTACCCTAATTGAAGGAAATTTAGGCCATCGAGTGTCCTCAGTCATTATCATAAAACCATTAAGTCTAAACAGCCTGGATGATATATTTAGTACAATGCCAAAGTGGGCTAGTTGTGTTTTGCACTCAAGTTAACAAGCCACAGTTAGCTGGATGAATATATCAAATTGTGACACCAAGACAAATGACCTACAGGAGAAATGCAAAGTTTTATAAATGGGTCAGTAAACACTCGACAGCAGCTCTTGGCTTCGGTCCCAGTGTGCGAGTCTTTATCATTGATTTCTCTATGGCTGCATCCTGTCACTGCAAGGACACAGAAAAACTCTAGCTGCTCCTCAGGTGTCAGGTTCCTGCTTGATTCACCCGCATCTTTTTTATATGTGCGGTCATATTAGCGAAATTTTGCCATTGTCAGTTTAATAAATCACAGGCTCGCACAAAAGTCACTTTCATACCAAGCAGCTTTCTGTTTGTCAATGCGAGCGAAATCTGTGTGGCCAACTTTTTTCAGGCAAAAAAAGTAATTCCTAATTTGATCGTCATATCAAATACCCTTTTCAAATAACTGACTTGTCATTGCTTAATGTAGAAACGACAAACCAGCTGCACTGATTCGATTAACAATGATGCTTTCCTCAAGTAATGAAGGCTGACCTTCGTTTCCAAGCACAGTTCAGTCTCTAGTTTTTGTTTAACATCATGCAAGTTTTTTTAAAATCTAAACTACATCAGATACTGCTCAACACGGGTTTGCATGGCACAAAAATCCAATGAAGGAGTGAGTACTAAGATCAATGCATTGTGATGCTACGCACATTAAAGCACACGCAGGCGACAGCAAAAAGAGATTGTCAGTTAGTTGTCAAACGACACGGTTTTACCGTGATAGATGCATAGGTGAAGTGGAGAACAAAGAGGTGGTATAAAATTCGCTATAATAAAGCTATTGATCCATAACAACTAAGAGGTCTTCTTCTTTTCAGAGACCGAATAGTATGACAACACCCAGCAGCCATTTTGAGAATATCATCCAATAATCATGTTTGCTTGGCCGATTCACATAAGTGTTTTACCTAGCTATCAGACTTTAATAATTCATTTCCAGTAAATGCCAAATAAGTGCATGTCTTATTTGCTATGATAAAACTTATGTACAGTGGGGTCCATAAGTTTGAGACCACATTTTATTATTTCAAACTAAAGGAAAGTTGTGACATAATTTAAAAAATAAGTACTAATTGTAGGCTAGTATGCAGATTTGCGACCAGTTTATCTTTTAATTAAACTTTGCACAGTGCTAACGATGCTAAGGTCATAGATGGATTCTCGGGAAATGGATGAACTTTGTATGCAGTTTTGGATAAAAGTGTAATATAATTAATAAAAATGTTGGGTTAAGTGATAAAACAGTACACAATAGATGCATTTTCACTTGTGGTTTGACTTTTGGACCCCATTCTGTACAGTGGCCCCACAACCGAATAATCTAATAAATAATCTAAATATCACACCAAATGGCAGTTGTGGGTTCTTCCTAGAACTATTTTTGCAACAACGTTGAACCATCGTTTTGGTGATTTTTAGAGGATGTATGAAGTCAGTTCTTCTCAAGCTCACACAGGTGTCCTAACCAGGAATCTCAGGTGGCCAAGCACAAATATGAGGCCCATGAAGAGCAGCACAAAAATGGACAGGAAGGAGAAGATGGCGCACACGTATCCGGTTGCGGTGGATGCCGTGGGGCAGGTTCTGTATCTGATAGTCTGGTCTGTGTGGCATACGGGGCATCTGATGCACCACAGCTTCTCCTTGCACACAAGCAACATATGCAGACTCTTCTTGCTTAATGTGTGCAGGCACTCCAAGATTTTGGGCTGAAAGAGTTGAAAAAGTGCTAGATTCTGCTCCCATACTCCTTGTCGGGAAACACCAGCCTGTACTGATCTGATAGTGACTCAATAAGTACTAGTCCTTCTTTAGTTTTTGAAATGGCTTATTAAGGAGTTACTTATATTTTTCCAGGTTCCCTATACTAATCAAACACTAGCATGGATTCCTTGGTAACACTTTACAACAATGATCCATTTGTTAGAATTATTTAGTTAATATGAACTAACAATGAAAAATGTTATTAGCATTTATTAATCTTAGTTCATCTTCATTTCAACATTTACGAATACATTATTACGATCAAAAGTTGTATTTGTTAATATTAACCTAATGGATCTAAGCTAACCAGAAGTAACACTGAAAAGTTGTATTTTTATTAACTTTAATAAATGCATTGCTCATCGTTAGCTAGCCTAATGCAGAAACTAACATTAACAAATGGTCAATAAGTAATCATTACACAAATATAAGCAATCATAACAAAATGTTACTGGTAATTATACCGTACAAATGATGTTTGTAAATAAAACCTATGTTTTGCAAGAAAATACTTCCAAAATTTCACATAATTTAATACAATGTGTTACTTGAGGTTTCTTTGTAATAATTTGTGTAGCCTATTTTTTTCCAGTTAACTGGGATTGATATAAATAGGCACATCTTATTTACCTAATAAATAAGTACTAGATCAACTATATAAAAGATGTGGTAACACTTTATTTTAAGGTGTCCTTGTTACATGCACTTAATATTATAATAACAATTAATTATGCATAATTACATGCAAGTAACCCTAAGCCAAACCCTATTCATATGTGACCACAAAACCAGTCATAAATTGCACAGGTACTGTAAATTTGTAGCAATAGCCAATAATATATTGCATGGGTCAAAATTGTCGATTTTTCTTTTATGCCCAAAATCATTAAGATATTAAGTGAAGATCATGTTCCATGAGGATATTTTATAAATTTCCTACTGTAAATATATCAAATCCTAATATCTGCTTAGTAATATGCATTGCTAAGAACTTCATTTGGACAACTTTAAAGGTGATTTTTGTTGTTTTTGTTGTTGTTTTGTACTACTGATTTTCAAATAGTTATCTCTGTCAAATATTGTCATATCCTAACAAACCATTCATCAATGGAAAGCTTATATTCAGCTTTCAGATGATGTATAAATCTCAGTTAAAAGAAATAGACCCTTATGACTGGTTTTGTTTTGCCTATAGTAAATACATGTAGTTATCACTTATAACTACCTATATGTATAATTACACTGTAACAACGACACCTTCAAATAAAGATTAACCAAATATAGCCTACGGAAAGTACAAGTAACATGAAAAGAAACTAACTGGTAATAATAAACGCTTGTCATCGGATGCTCATCTCCAGTCATGCGTTTCTCCGGCTCGCGCTAGTGGTGGCCGAGGAGCGGCCCGTCTCGTGCTCCGGTCGGTCTTTGAGCCAATAGAGGAGCCACGTTACCATCGCAGACACCATGGCGAGGATGCTGGCCACCGACAGACAGAGGGGTCCCGCGGGCGAGGGCGGCCCGCCGTGGCTGTGGACGAAAATGAGGCCCATGAAGAGCAGCACTAACATTGACAATAACGAGAAGATGACGCAGACGCATCCGGTGGTCAGCGCGAGACGCCTGCAGTTCTGACAGCTCTCGTAGCGCGAGACCGAGTCCTGGGAAAGCGTGGTCGCGGTGGACACCGTCAAGGTGGACGGAGTCGCGTGACCAGCCATGGACGCGTCCTCCTCGCGCCGGAGCGCCACGAGCGCCGGGTGCAGCGGAGGCCGGTGAGGCGGCAGAGCATCCTGAGGCACGGGGTCCGAGTCGATGTACAGAGGGAAGTCCTCCGTCGCCTTGGTGTTGTTCGGCAGGTTCTGGATCCGGTAGTCCGGGACGGGCGTGCGGTGGCGGCACACGGGGCAGCTGATGCGCCACGGCCGCTCCTCGCACAGCTGCAGCGCGTGCAGGCACTCCTCGCAGAACGTGTGCAGACACTCCAAGATCTTGGGCGCCCGACGGTCGAGGTCGAAAAAGTTGTAGCAGATTTTGCACTCGTATTCCTCATAGGGAAACGCCTTGGGTACCGGAACACCGGGATGCTCCGGCCCGTTATCTGCTGCTGCATCCGTCGCTGCCATGACATCTCGCGCTGCCTCACATCCTCCACACAATGAACGCGAGCAGCCTTTTCTTTTCTTTATCCCGTCAACGAACGCCGTTAAACCCGGACATTTTTGTCTCAGGTCTTTAAAAAAAACGCTTATTGTATTCCCCGTGCACGTTGATTAAATAATTAACCGTATCGTTCTGGTGATGTAATGATTTTAAATGCGCGGGACGCGGGAGAATCACACCTCAATCAAAGCATCAGACACGCGTCCTGGTCAAACACGACAGATGCTGTCTACGTCAGTAGATTTAACTCCTTTGTTGCTGTCCAACCCTCTGTGTTTTCTTCCATGCATCATTCTAGCCATTTAACCGCGTTTATTCCTCACTGTGAGTCATCTACCTGATGTTGTCATGGACACTAATAATCCAGAAACATAAGGCTTGCAGCTTCATTCACGGATTTCCCAGGCACCCTCCATTCAAATAAACATGTTTAATATGTTTAGATTTTTGTAACAACTACCCCCGGTCCTTTTGTGATGTTATTTTAAAGGAAATATCCATAACTTCTGAAATGAATATATATATATATATATATATATATATATATATATATATATATATATATTAGATTGTAATCCAGTTTTGTTTTTAAAATGGATCAGACCATCAGTAGTGAATTCAGGTAGATTGGGACACCTTTTGCCATTGAGAAAAAAGAAAATGGCCAAATGAACCTGAATTAATCCCTGTGGGTTGTTAAAAAAAAACCTTTTGGTAAGATTGGGATACCTTTGATCCAAAAATCACGAATAGGCATATCCAGAAAAAAAACTAGTGGATTTAGTTTGAATTTCAGGAACAAAATAAAATTTTGGTCAAATAATAATGTTGGCAGCAACAAATTAAAGGTTATGGCCAATTTGAAAATTTACTAGCGCGAATCTTTCGTGATTCGATCCCGCTCCGAACTCCCGAACTGACTCAAATGATTCGCGAACCTGCTTTGAACTCCCGAACTGATTCAAATGATTCGCGATCCCGCTCCGAACTCTCGAATTGATTCAAATGATCCTGCGAAGTCGCTCCGAATTCCCGAACTGATTCAAATGCTTTGCGATCCCCAAACTGACTCAAATGATTCGCGAACCCGCTCCGAACTCCCGAACTGACTCAAATGATTCGCGATCCCGCTCCGAAGTCCCGAACTGACTCAAATGATTCGCGAACCCGCTCCGAACTCCCGAACTGACTCAAATGATTCGCGATCCCCATAACTGACTCAAATGATTCGCGAACCCCATAACTGACTCAAATGATTCGCGATCCCCAAACTGACCCAAATGATTCGCGATCCTGCTCCGAACTGCCGAACATACTCAATCTGCCTAGGGCACCAACTCCCAGAGGGGGCGCCATCCCAGTTGCTCCAAAAAAAAAAAAAAAATCCATTTTCTCATCCGCGGTATTTTTTTTTTCATCATCATATTTGATGAAGGGGAGCACAACAATACAATCATGCTTAGGGCACCCATTTGGCCAGCAGCGGCCCTGAAGGTGTTGTTATTATGCACATCTCTGGGAATGTGTGCTCTACACACACACGCTTCAGTGGTGTTTTCAGCTCTTCACTATATTGATGCATGATATAAGCTACACATGTGCACGTCAGCGTCAATTTGATAAAACTATCGTCATTCATTCGACTTGGTGGGGAAGTCGTGGCCTAATGGTTAGAGGGTTGGACTCCCAATCGAAGGGTTGTGGGTTCTAGTCTCAGGCCGGACGGAATTGTGGGTGGGGGGAGTGCATGTACAGTTCTCTCTCCACCTTCAATACCATGACTTAGGTGCCCTTGAGCAAGGCATTGAACCCCCAACTGCTCCCCGGGCGCCGCAGCATAAATGGCTGCCCACTGCTCCAGGTGTGTGCTCACAGTGTGTGTGTGTGTGTGTGTGTGTGTTCACTGCTCTGTGTGTGTGCATTTCGGATGGGTTAAATGCAGAGCACAAATTCTGAGTATGGGTCACCATACTTGGCTGACGGCAATGTCTTTACGACAACCTGTCAAAATAAAATTCCAGTATAACTTTGAAGAAATTCAAAAAGTAATATAGTACTATTGACACAGTAGAGTATTCTATACTTCAAGTAGGCCTATTAGCTAATAATAATAGTTAATTAAAAAACACAATAACTCTGGTTACAACCCAGCAAAATAAAAGTTTGTTCTAACTCAAAGAAATTATGTAAGAAATTGATTAGTAAAATATACAAAAAAGATATAGTAAAACATTATTTAAAGGAATATCACACAAGTTTTCATAGAAGTTTTAATTTAAGCTTGCCAAAACAATAACACCATATTTTTCAAAAAACATTTCTAAAAGTACATTTGTATTTGTGCCTATTATGTTTATTTATTTATTACTATTGTCAGCTAATAAAACATATGCTTTAGGGATCATATTCATATATCATCTAAGGCTAAATGTAGTCTAGACTGGTTGAGTTAGATGGTAATTAACACTAAACTATAGAACATCAGTTGAGTCTCCCCAGCTGGAAATGTCATTGGCTCTTAAAATCCTGTGTTCCTTATTGACATATTGATAACACTGAACCTTTTATAATGCTCTTAATTACATGTCGATGCATACTGCATGCATTTGTGAGTGTGGTGGTGCTTATGGGGTATGGTCACTTATTCCTTATATAAACTGAAGTAACTTTCCCCAACACTGGGTTTTACAAAGAGAATGTGACTTTTCAGGACATTACCCCATATCCCCACTTTACAAAACGTACATAAATCACACAGAATTAAGTGTAATGAAAATCTGAAATAGCATAAAGTTTCCTATGAGGGCTAGGGTAAGGTGTAGGGCCATAGAATATACAGTTTGTACAGTATAAAAATTATCACACCTATGCAATGTCCCCAATTTTCACCAAAACAATTTGGTGAAATTTATTTATCCGACTAAGTGTGATTGTGATTTGTTGTGATGTGGTAAAGCAGTTTGTTCAGATGAATTCATGATGATTTTCTCTGTTCTAGAGTGTCCCAGGCCTCGATATTAGGTGAGGAACTGGCTCTTCTACTTCCTGTTTGTGACTTCATCTACTCTGGGCCATGAGGTCTTTTACATCACCTTCCTGCCCTGCATCCACTGGAACCTCGACCCGTTTCTGTGCAGGTGTAACGGAGGCCAGCGAGTAGTGCTGTGCAGGTAAACCTCACTCCCCGATCTCAAGAGACGCACTAGCGACAGACGCTAGTGGCTGTAGCCATTTAGCCTCCTTGTTAGTGCGTCCGCCTCCCATGCCAGAAGACCTGGGTTTGAGCCCTGCGAGGAGCGAGTGTGAGGAGTGTCAGAGAGGACCCGGGTGAGAGGGGTTACACAGGTGCCTCGTCAATGTGTGGGCAACACACACACACACACACACACACACACACACACTGCCCCCCCTACCTTGTGATGAAGTCATCTTACTGTGGGGTCTTTGTTTTTCTGCAAGGAGGAGAAATAGATAAAAATTGACAGAAAGAAACAAATTATCTTATTCATCTTCCTCTGTGTTTCTATTATATATCTTGGTTCACTTAATGCTGTTTCCACAAGGTTGCATATAGTTCCCACAGCAACAGCATTAGACACCTCTGGAATCCACGTAGCTATTTATAATAAACTACATTTAACATGAGAGAAGTTATTAACTTGCTCAAAACATTCAGTGAGCCGTTATTTTGAATTTTTGCTATATCTTCCGTCATGACTTAACCAAGGTTATTATTTCAACTAAGGCAGTGTTACATGACCATTTTGTTTTGGGTTGAAGCTAAACTCTGCAGAGCTGAGTGAAATCATCAACTACTGTCATGGCATGCATAATACAGGGTTTTAAGTCATTTTTGTGGATCTGTGTGAACAGGGATGTTTTTGACAAATGTGTCGTCTGTAAAGCAAAAATTTGTAAAAACAAACAAAAAACCTCTGCATTTTAGTGCAATCCTTGTCTTGTAAACAAACCCTAGAACTGAAACCATTACAACATTTTGTTGCTTGAAATATGATAAACTCTACAGAAAAACTAATTTTTGTTTAGTCTTAAAGTAGCCTACTAAAATAACAAAAACTGAAACAGAAATAAAACAATTACATTGATAAACGTTAATAAATGTAGGCCTAAATATTAATGTATAAATGTATTGATAAATATAAATAAAAACTATTATAATGATACTAAAATAACACTGAACTGGAAATATAGTCGCCTAAATCTGGCAATATGCTGTAAATGCTAACAAAAAAAGTAAAATTTTGGGGTATTGAGTTGTATTATAATCTTATACAACAATTTCAGAAAGTATAAAAGCTGTCATTGGTCGTAGCTTTCCAATAGGTATACTTTTGTACTTTATTTACCCTAAAATGGTCCATATCAGTACCATAAAGGTATGAAAATGTTAGTAGCTACCTTAACGGTACATATTTGTACCTATTTTTTTTTTTAGAAAGAATATATTTTCCCGTGTACATCTCATTTCTCTGTCTCTCTCTCTATCTCTCTCTGCAGGTAGGGATGTATATTGGACAAGTGATGAAGGATATTTTAAAGTTGCCCCGTTCTCCGTCTCCCCCTGTGGTCAAACTGGAGACGCGTGTGGACTCAGAGTATGGGATGCCATCTCATTTACACTGCTTCTCAGCGCTCAGGAGAGAGTGAAGGTCAGGCTAGATTTAGAATGTTTTGAATGTGGTTTGTTTTTGCATAGTTCACTGAAGGGGCGGAGCCATCTGTCACCATCAGTCAGCCCAAGTCCCGCCCACACATCTGCTGTGTGCCATTATAATGAACTCTCAGTAAATGACTGTCAATCAGTGTCAGGTGTAGACGGTGCCATCCATCAGCTTTCAAACCTTTGACTCTTGAATGCTTTCAAATATTGGTTCAATTGTAAGTGTAAACCGTTAAACTTCTGTGCTCCTTTTATACTGGCCAGACAGTAGCGCACACGTATAAGCATTATAAAACTTTATTAGTGGATTGTATAGTTGGATTCCTTTCTTTTAGAGTGTTGTTTTGCTGTATTGTCCGTAGGCTTATTTGCTGATATAGGCAACAATTTTTACATGTTAAATTAGTATGTGTTGACTCTTATTTGAACGCTTATTTGACGCTGTCAAATGTTTGGGATCAGTAATGTTGTTGTTGTAGGTGTTTTTAAAGAATGCAATGCTTTCAATCAGCAAAATGTCTTAAACTGATCAAAAGTAACAGTAAATACATTTGTTATGCAATTTCTATTTCAAATAAATGCTGTTTTTTTATTTTTATTTTATTTTTTTATAATTAATCTTAACAAAAATATGAAGCAGAACAACTCTCTTCAACATCATAAATGTTTCTTGAGCAGCAAATTAGAATTAGGATCATGTGACACTGAAGATTGGAGTTATGATGCTGGAAACAGCTTTGTGTCACACGAAAAAATTACATTTTACAATATATTACGTGGAACTAGTTAACCATTATTTGTCCAGAAAGCTGTATGTGTATGATTTAAGAGTAAAAAAATAAAAACTTCCAGTCAATTATGCACTGTCCCACAGTCCTTTGTGCCCATTCAGGAAACATTCTTCATTAACTTCCTGTGAAAGACCCCCAGCCGATAGAGGAAGAAAGGAAGGAAAGGAGATAGACAGATGGAGGGACAGGGAGATGGATGGAGCAAGACAGAATAGAAGGTGCGGAGCAACTTCGTGAATATGTAAAGCCTCTTCCAGTGTTGTCAGTGATTAACAGAGTCCTGAATTAAACCAGAGGGAAGAGCACATGTCAGGAGAAAAGAGATGTTATTAGGAGAAGAGCTGCCACATAGAATGGATGGAGGCTGCAACGCAGAGAGAGAAGGAAAAAAAAGATGATGAGAAAATGTTTTAATAAATACACAAAATTTTCAGTTAGAAAGACAGCTTAAATGAGGGAAAAAACACCATAGAAGTAGTTCATGTGCACTATATACCAAGTCATCTGAAGATGGATGGATCAAATTTAGCACATTATTAATGGAAAATCTTATCCTCTGATATAGCTTTCAAATCAAATTTGTATTTGTTTACATTCAAACCTCTCCACATTTGAGACAAGTTACATCAAACTGTTCATTTTAGATTGAGCTGTTTGTTACTCTGTCTTTGCGTGTTAGTTCCCGTTTGAACTGGGACTGATTGTGGCCGTGGTTCTGCTGTGTCTGAGTCGTCTTTACACCGACATGCACTCTGCTCTGGTAAGTCTTGAAGAGAGACTTTAAAATGCACATGCACTTTTGCATCTGATATGAAAGATTTATACTCTTGTATAATTCATATTGTCAGGCCGGTCTCCAAAGATTTACCTCTAGTTCCTTTAATATAGCACAGCTGCAGTGGTGCATCATGCTGAGGCGAACGTTTGGCCTATTCCTCATGTTACTGCACAGATTAACAACAACTCAGAACAGTTTAGCAACTACATAGCAACATGATAACCAATAGAAATGCCCTTGCAACAATCTAGAACCCCTCAACACCCTTGGATTTGCATAGCAATACATTTACCACTCAGAACACCCTAGCAACTGCACAGAAAAGCGGATATCATGAACAGAAAATATGTACATATTTCATAATAATGGCATAAAACTGTATTATCATATCATTATGACCGTGCGTTATACTTATTGTGCTGCATGAAGCTAGAATTACAGACTCTGATACTAATGACAGAGATGATTCCCCTTCCTCTCAGGATGTGATCTGTTGCGTTGTAATATCTGTTGTCATCGTGGCTGTGTCGTACTTGTACTTTGGAAACATTGAATACATTCAGCTGAACAACCCTCTCTCCCCCATAGTGGGGGTGGTTCTGCCCCTCTTCCTCTCCTTTAAGTACCCCGAGCTGGACCATTACAGCACCACACGGGGGGACACCACTATTATTTTAGCATGCTGTTCATGATGTTCAGTCGGGTACTGGATAAATGAGCACCTGGGCTTGACCTTTGACCTTGACTGGCCTTTTCCAGTGACCTTTGCACTGCTGACCCTTGCAGCGTTGGGTGTCGGTGTGGCGCGGTTCCTGGTCAGGTTAGGGATGCTGGTTCTGACCCGACAGACGGTGCGCTGGGCGAGTCTGCGGGTGCTCTGTCGAATTGACGGAGAGTCTGTGAGTGACGTCGATGCACGCAGAAGGAAAGAGATCGAGGTGCCTTATAAGTTCAGCACATAAGTTGCCATCAGACTGGTCAACAGTATCTTGGTAAACAGAGTGTTTGTGATGATGGGACTCTGGGATTTGGGAAATTCTGTATAATTTATCAGTGTTTACAGGCAAGTTTAAAGAGAATCCCAGTCTATAATATCCACACAAATCTGTTAAGGAATAGCTGGCACAGTTTAATTCTCACATTAATTCTCTGCAATAATCCAAAAGCCAAAGGAAAAACCCTACTGGTTTTTTTTTTATCAGTTTAGCAGGGTGATGCTAACTTAATCGGCAAAAGATTTCCCCACACAGATTTTCTGACTGGTTCAAGATGGTTGCACAAATTATTAATACGCATATTTATACAAAGTATCAGCAAAATTTAGCAAATGTGCATGTTGAGTCTGGTCTTTAAGGAAAAAAGTTCAGTTTTGTGTTGTCACAATGACAAGCTGCTGATGCTAGCATGATCACAGATGATAATGTCAAAGGCATTAAACAGCTTCCATGAAATAACAAAAATGGAAGCATGGAAAGCTGTTTAGCTCATTTTCCGCATATAAACTGAAGCCTTTGGATTCTTAAAATCATGAAAAACTGAAATTCAGGCAAATGTGTTTTAAAAAAAAAGTCTGGTATCTGCTGGGAATCAGGTGTAGCCTGACTCTTTTTTTTCCCCCTGACCTGTCTGATAACCTGTTAAACTGGACACTTCCCCACTGTCATCTCAAACCAAACACACAGATCTGGGCTTGTTAATCAGTGATTAGGAGTCCAATTTAACAAGTTACAGCTGTAATATACTCACATACTCAAGATACTTTCAATATGGATGTGATTTATCCTACATAGCATACACAAACACACACACTTGGTTTTCTAGCAAACCAAATTACAGGTAAACATCCAGCCATGATACGAATCTGATCCACTGCATGGCCTCCAAAGACCTTCAATCTCTCAAAAGCTTATAAATTAAATTATAAATACAATATTGTTTACATTAGCTTTACATTACAGTGTCACATTAGAGGACTCTGCTTGATACGCATCAAATGCATGCAAAACCAACACATGTAGACATTTTTGGTTTATTAATCCACATTTCTTTGTTTCCATGTTGTAAAATGTGCTAGACACAAACAGAGTCGTGATGTTTAATTTATGAATAACATGCTAGCAGTGGACAAGCAGAGTTTTATTAAAACAGTGATTTACACCATGAACATACAGTAACACGTGCTGTTGTGACTAGAACTCAAAGATAGATGAGACAGTAATGTGTGGCTGTAGCTTCTGAGGGAGGAGCCCAAAGCAGAGGGGTGTGGCTGAGGTTATTTGCATTATGGCATCACAGGAAGGGTTCGATGTCGATATCGATGGCAGAGCAGGGCATAGTCAGCTCAAAACGACTGATGACATCAGGGTGAAGGACCCCGAGGTGTCCGATGCTTTTGCCACATGAAAAGATCTCAGCACAGCGGCCGGGAAAGAAGGTGGAGTCTGTAAGAAAGATGATGGAAATGAAATTGATTAAATATGACTAATGCTATTTCAGTATGTATTATATGCTATTACAGTATTTAATAAGGTTTTGAATCTGCTTTTAGTTGTATATTTTAAGTTTTTATTTGAATGTTAAAGTTTTAGTAATCTAGCTTAAATTTACTTTGGAGTAATTTTAGTACTTTAATTTCAGCGTTTTCGGGAATGTAATTTTTTTCATACATGTGTGTGTGTGTGTGTGTGTGTGTGTGTGTATATATATATAAATTTAGGGTCAATTTTATTTTATTAGATTTCAAATATATTCTTCCATCCATCAGGTGGAAATGAGGCACACAGAAATACAAACATCATAAAAATAATCCAGTGATGAAAAAGTCCAACCAAAAGAACCAACACTTTGTATTTTAATTTTATGTTTGCTGACCATAAACACTGTTAAATATTGACCACTTCAATATAAATATGACTCAGGTGCACAAACAGATCACAGGAAGGACACCATGTCGACTTCTAACATTCATGACTCACCCTCGGCCGCCTGGATGTGGTATCCTTGGTCTCGGCCGGGTTTGACATCCAGCAGCTGCATGACCCGGTCCAGAAGTCCATGAATGACTTCAAATCCCGGGCTCTTGTTGTAGTAAACGGCACAGAGACGCCTGTTGTTACGGGCTCCTACGTCTGCCAGACATATAAAGTTCAGTGACTGCATACTTCTTAGCATGCATTGTGTGACATGAGCACATCAAACACACCTTTAGTTTCATCCTTCAGGACGACGTCCGAGATCTCGAACAGTTTGAGAGGAAGGGGCATCTTCCTGTTGGCAGCGATCGTCTTCAGGAGTCCCGGGAGAAGAGAGGTACGTGCCACCTACAGGAAAGTACGGTTTAGATAGTCAGACTCTAACTACTGATTTAAACTTGTGAAAGCACCCACTAGTGGACAAATGTGAGAAATGCAATCGGAGGTGTCTGTATTTTTGGGGGTACCTGAAACTCTGCGGTCTTTGGGTTGGAGATGTGGACGGCTCTGGTTTCAGTGATGTTTTTCCTGAGTTTATCTGCGATATCTTCTTGTGAGCACTGCAGAGAGAGCAAAATACAGTCAAGTCTCAGAAAAGACTTCTAATAGATTTTTATATTGTTTTGTGGCTGTTTAAAAAAACAAATCTGCAGCACAACCAATGTTATCTTTTGTTATGAATCAGACTTTAATGACTGAATTGAGTGTTGATTATCATATCTGAAAAATAGAAAGCAATGGACTTTGTTAATTTAATCTTTAATATAATATTATAGTAAATGTATCATCTGAGATGGATCCCTGTGTAGTTTACTGCATTAGTTGAGATGTTGTTTTCCTTAAGAAAACTTGACACGTACACCTGATATTTATCCAAACGAATTGATATTAAATTTAAGTTGAATGAAATCAAGGCCTTGCGTAATGGAAAAGCTTAGATTTCTGAAATATCTACCAAGTCCTAATAACAATTATCATTTTATTCTAATGGTGAAAGAGAGAGAGAGACATGAAAACTAAATGACAAATGTTTCTTTCAAATGTTCACTGTCTAAATAGACTAAACATTCAGAATATAAGAGAAAGGATTGATTTCTAACCAGAGCGAATGTCAGCGCTTCAGTAAACCCAGCGGCAGCGAGATCTTGCCTCAGTAACTCTGACAACTTATTTAGAGGGAGCTGCAAATATATAAAAGACACACACGTTTAAGAGCCATAACGTCAGCACTGAACCTGATCTCAAGTTTAATTGGTCAGAATGAATGTTACACTCAAACCTGATTGGCTACGGTGTATGTGCGCGGCGTGCTCCTGACGATGTTGTTGAAGCCGTACGCTATGGCGGCGTCCTCCATGATGTCACAGGCGTGGATGACATCAGCACGCGTGGGCGGGATCTCAACCTGGATCAGATCGCCCTCTCCGCTGACCTCTGACCTCAAACACATCCGGGTCAGCAGCTGAGCGATGCTTTCTGCCGATTCACTGAGAAACAACACAGAGCGCGTGATGATCAGGGTTCAGTCCTCTGTCCGAAGCAGAGAAAGAAATCTGAAAATCTCTAATGAGCTCAAGTGAAAGATTTATAATGTGCTCACTTGATGCCAACTCTTTTGTTGATGAAGTCCCCAGACAGTGTCTCTGTCCTGTACGCCAGCTCCTGAAGTCAAAGTCGACATCAGCAAATAACCAAATCACATTTTTAAATAAGGCAGAATCTATTACTAATAATGTCACGATTTTTTCTTTAAAGCCAAACGAATGTTGCTTTAATCTGGATTTAATATTTATTCACACAAGTTGAGCTCTATCAAAAGCATTTGTAGCAAAAAGAGATTTGTTTTGCATTTACAAAACGAAATGAAAATTAAAAGAGACTCTACTTGTCTATGTGCACTTCTGGTTATGTGTTGGTAACCAAACGGTTTTGGGTTGCCATTATATTATTATTATACATTATATATATATAATGATGTTTTGTGTTCCACAGAAGAAAGATAGGATGAGTAAATGACATGAAGTTCATTTTTGGTTGAACTATGTCTTTAACTTCAGTGTGGTTGTGTGTAATTACACTCAAGTTAAAAACTGAATACATACAGGATACAGACACAATTTGCCATCAGGATAAACAACTTCTGCCTCCTCAACCCTGAATAAAGAGAAACAAACACATTTCATAAACTCACTGGCTGAATCCAAACTGGAGATGCTAGAAAACAATACAGAGTGTGTAACTATACTCACGTGAATGGTTCATTGCAGTATTCACTAAACAAGGTCACTACCATATCCAGCGTGATCTTTGCCTGCAAACACACACAGAAAACGTTTTTCATGTTTAAAAACATGCTGTAGTTTGAGTATTATTTGAGGAATAGAAAGCTCAAAAGAACAGCAGTCATTTGTAACACTAAAAATGTCTCTACAGCTACTTTTGATCCATTTAATGCATTATTAAATTGTATTTTTGCTCATTAAAATACCTTTGTGAGGTCTGTGGCCGTGCACTCAATGAAAATGTTCTTTGTCTTTAATGAGATTTTGCTGTGGTCCCCTGAGAGAGAGAAGTACAAAACTTTAGACTAATAATAAAACAACAGCTCTATCTGCAAAATAAATGGACATAAGGTCTAAAGCCTAAAAAGTTAAACAGAAAAAATGGAGTATGTGTGCACATCTATCCATGCTCCTGTAAGTGTGTATGTAACTCACCGTTGATGATCGGAGGCATAGACAGGACGACTCCATTACTGTCGTATATGACGGGGTACAGCGGTTCATTCTCGATGATGTGCAGGTAGTGCCTCAGGTGACTGTCAGTCTACAGGACATTCAATATTCAAGAGTAAAACTTTTTTATTTGTTTCAATATGTTAAATGATGCAGACTGGGGGAAAAAAAACTCAAGAAACATACAAGACTAGACATAAATATGTTGGCAAATAAGTTACTAATATACTGACCAATCAAATTTCACTTCACAGTAGGGTACTTGACCGACTTTGGCCAATCAGAATCCATCTAGCCCAGCATTATTTAAGTATCACTTATGCACTATTATAGGTTTCGTTGATATGCTGAATTTGTTTTATTTTTAGATTTTCTGATTTCATCTTAATTTAAAAGTTTAGATTTTTTTTTCTTATTTGATTGCCCTATATAGTTTTTAGCTTTAGTTATGCTAGTACTTTAGCTTAAACTAAACAGAAATGAGAAATGTTGCCCTATTATATTATATTGCAGTTAATATTTGTATATTTTCTATAGGTTTCATTTTAATGTGAAAGTTTTAGTGATTGCATGTTTGTATAATTTTTACAGTCTTCAAGTTTTGTAGTTATTTTAATACTTCACTTGAAAATAGGAAATGCTGTTCTGTTAATAGTTTTTGGTAATATCTTCAGTTCACTTGTATACATTGTTTCATTTACAATTTCCTTAAACTTACGGTAACGTTGATGTTTTTGTCATTTTTAATATTATTTTATTTAACTTTGTCTATATTGTGTTTTTTATGATTATTATAAGGTTTTAGTTTTTAATTTGAATTATTTTAGTACCTCAACCTAAACTAAACGAAAATGAGAAATGATGCCATGGCAGCTGGCGGAATTTAAACTTTATTTTTATATTTGATTTTATTTGAGGTAATGAAAATGCTGATTTACTGGTCAGAACAGCCAATCAGATCTCACCTTATAGAGACTCATGAGCTCAGCGGCGGTGTACTCTTTGCTCTGATTGAGTGGTTTGAAGCGGATCTCGCCGGGAGGTTTGGCTGTGTAGGTGAAAGGACCAGAGATGGTGTCTAAATCATGAGTTCCTATGGCTACCAGGGTCCTTTTCCTGATGAGAGAAGAGCAGAGTGTTAAACCTCTCTATCGGCAGTGCAGCTTCTCACAGTAAAGCAGCGAGTGATCTGATGACTGACCTGCAGACGTTCTGGTGCAGCTTCTCCTGCAGCTCGATGAAGCTCTCGTATCGCTCCTGAGTGAAGGAGATGTTGCGCAGTACAGCTGCTACAGCGTGCGGCCTCACAGACGCTGTCTAGAGAAACATGTAATATAACCTAATATCAGCACCGCAACCATCACATTCATTTAAATGATCTCACTCAATTCTTTACAATGGCTGATGGTTTCTCACCGTACTTGAGCTCTTAAGAAATCAATATAATTAAATATCTATGCTGCAATACGACTCTGATATGAACCTCCTCAGTTATGAGCAGCCGCTGAGGCTCTCCTCCGTCCGCTGGACTCACACGCCTGTACCGGGGAGCTTCCAACCTACAAACCCAACAAAACCAGTCATAAAAAGACAATTTCACTCACTCTGACAGCAGAACTACAAACACTGAGTCTCACTTCTCCTTGAAGACCTGCAGACCCCTGACGAGACCCTCCAGACACAGGAGATCATAGCGGTTCGCTGGCACATCGATCTTATACAGCACGACATCAGACGCTCCTTCGGCCTTCTCATCTCCCTGCTCACGGCTCAAGATCTCCTTCTCTGATGTCTACACACGGAGAGACAGACAAAAAAATGTTCTCTTTCAAATTAAATTTGTCAATTTTAAATTTAAATGAATCAGTGGCTCTAAATTTTGCCAGTAGCCAGTTTTGGAAAATAACATTTGTGTAATGATATTCTAAATATTTAATTAATTTAAATTAATTAATATATATATATATATAATATTTAAAAAACAAAAACACATTATATTATATAAATAATAGAAATTATATGTATGTGTGTGTGTGTATATAATTACGTTAAAACTCTTTATTAACAAAGACAGTTTGTAAACAAATACAGTTTCACGACTTACGATTTCGTCCAGCTCGAGGCCAAACTCGAAACATAGTTCATCAAATTCTTCATCAGCTGAAATGTGAATAGAATATGAAATGTTATTATTTAAATAAATAAAAAAATTAAATTGAGTCGCAGTATGATTGCGTCATCAATGGGCTTCCGATTTTGACATCTCAGCTTTTTATAAATGAATTAAGCATTAAAAACTACAATATAAGACATAAAGCACTACAGTATTCAAGCAGTACCAGACTTGAAAAACTACAATTAAATATAAAATAAAATCTACACTGAATTCGGTGAAATCTCGGAATGATTTGAATCTGATGCAATCTCTGCGACACTCCGGATACATTTATATTAAATTCGTTTTGAGTGTCACACGCACATCGAGCAACACATTTACTAACACATTTACATACACATTAAATACTTACTGTACTTCTGTCCCAGAGCTTCGAAGAGCAGGTCTCTCTTCACGCTGACTGTCGGCATGGTCTATGATCAATCAGACCGGAACTCGAGATTTCAAAATAAAAGACCAAATGGAAAAACTTGAAAAAGCACTGGACACATGAAATTTTTTTATTTTTTATTTGTGTGTATTTTATATGACGGAGATATTTGGGGATCTAAATGCATTCATTTATTCAATCATTAATTCATTAATGAATTACCTAAAATTGTCATGTATCCCTTGAATAATCTCTCTATAAACCTCTGCATGTGCTGTAAGCAATCAAAGTAATTGAAAATTCACATTGACATAATTTATAATTCGTGTGTATTGTATATGACGGAGTTTTGTTTTGGGGATTTAAATTTATTTATTTAAAAAAAATTGAGATTGGGATATTGGCAGATATCTGTCAAAATGTTTTTGAAAGAAACCAATGTCTCTACGGTTGCTCTCCGGTGCGCGGGGTGGCGCTCTCTCCTCGCGCACGCGCGTCACGCATCGACGTTCGCAGAAGGTTGTGTTGAGTTTTTGAGCGTCGATCTCATGCGGCCTCCAATTCGAAAATACATTTTACACATGTTTATTCGGGTACAGGATAATATATCCAAAGACATACTGAGTTAATAACGCTCATGGACATGGAAGCGGTGAACGCCTTTAACGGGGAGGTGAGAATTTTGTGTTTTATTTGCCGTTTACCCTTTAGCATTAGCCGAGCGCGCGCTTAGCGTCTCCAAAACAATCCGTGTTTATGTTTGTTTGTTGTTCACTTATGGATAAATATCATAGTTTTTGCATCTTAATATTCTAAAGTCAAATAAAACCCGGTTTATAGTTAACGTGGCGTGGTAATAGTTTGAATGAAGTTAATTTGTTTATTGACCTTCCACCTGATCGAGCAGTTATACTGCGCTTCATTACAGATAGTTTGAGCGCTTACAGCACATAAAGAGGTTTATCAAGAGATTATGCAAGGCATACATAATATTTTTAGTGTTTTAATCTAGTTTTTACCGTTTCGTTGTATTAGAATTGAATGTGGAGGGAATAGCAGTGGCGCCCCCTACAGAGTCAGATACCTGATCAACCTTATTGATGATTTAATCAAGTCTTATAAAGGTGTTTCTGAGATAAGAACAGAGATCTGGTGTTTTCATTAAGTTTGTTTTAAGGTTTTAAATGCGTGTTTTATTAATTTTGACGTTGTCTATGTTCTCAGATTTTTTTTTTCTGTTTTTGAGATCGAGTTGGCCAGTAACTGAGCTGAAAGTTTTGCATTTGGTTTACATTTCTTATGAGGGTAAATTTGACATTTCTTCATCCTGCTTTCTACCCTGTAGATGCTGTCCATGATGGACATGACTCCCCCGATCTCTCGAGCCAAAATGATGTCTGTAACAAAAGCGGGAATCAAAGCTATTAAGGTAAGTCGGGATGGAAAATATCAAAAGGAAGGGTTCTTGATAATCATTAAGAAGTATTTTAGTATTATTTAAAGAATCATTTGAATTATGTTTCTGTTATTTTGAATTTGCAGTGATTTTTTGTTTATCTAAAAATGGGTTTAAAGAATCTGTTTTGCAAGCAGAATCATTATATTATAGAATTGCTCACATTAAAAGAAAATTTGCTGAAAATTGAATCAACCTCAAGGATCCTCTGCAGTGAATGGGTGCCGTCAGAATGAGAGTCCAAAAGCTTATAGAAACATCACAATAATCCACATGACTCCAGTACATCAATTAGTTAGGGATGCATCCGATACTGGCATTTTCTGTGGATTGGGTATCGGTCAGACGAGACCGATCCAAATCCTATACTGCATAGTGTTGTCTAAAGACCCGGTACTTCGGTACAAAGTCAGAACAAAATAAATTAAAATGTCATTGTACCAGGTTTGCTTATGTAAGGGTGGTACCGAGTACTCGGTCTTCTTGACGCATACAGCGCTATGATTTCCGTGAAGCAGAAAACGTGGACGGAATCTCAAAATCCTTACATTTTAATCTCATAAAACTTGCATTTTAATATGGACAGTCACAGAATTTGTCAAAGTTAGCATAAATTAATCAAATCTCCATATGGACCAGTATCTGTAAATGTTAAGCCGCACAAGTTGGTTGAAATCTGAATCCTGCATGTTTTGCGCGTCTCTGTGTGAATGAATGAATGGTTTGTTTACTACATAGACTCACTGAAGCACGTGCCGTTTGCAGAAATGAGGACATAAATACATAAACAACATCACCAGAACTGTCCTGAGTCACTTCACAAGCATTTTACCGTTTCATTTGAGTAAAACCAGTGTCAATTTAAAGTTATTCAACCCATCAAAATAAGTTAATTTTTACATAAAGGCACTGTGCTAGAAATATTACTATTATTTAATAGAATGTATGTGATACTGCTACTACCGTTGAATTTTTTTTAGAAAACTTTAATTTTTAAAGAAATAAATCACACAATATTTCTGCCATGTTTTAATTTTAATAGCAAATCCCCTTTATTTACCAAAAAATAAAATGTTTAAATTTCATTAATTAAAGGACAAATTAAATTTGTGTGAAACGTGTTTACCATTTTTCATAATTAGATTACTTTTTTTTTTTAACACAATTGTAAATAAGTATAAAGAATGGCATTGTTTTTTTCTTCAGCATTTGGCATTTATTGTTTTAATTTGCAGATTTTTGTGTTTTGCTTTGGTATCGAAATTGGTTCCGAGAACCGTGGATTTTAACTGCTATCGGTACCGAATACTGAAATTTTGGTACAGTGACAACACTAATACTGTGTTTACTATTCTGTGTTTTTGTTGAGCCCCACCAAAAGGCAAAAAAGCATTATAAAGCACCAAAACGTTTTTGTGCTGTGTTTCAAGTGTTCTTAAGATGTTCGATGTGAGGTACAGATTAATATTGAAGTCATTAAATTCAAGTTCACAAACTATTCTCTCCGCTACGGCTGTCTGACATCCTCCATTCAGTGTTCAAACTGTGTGATGCGTTCGGTTACTACAGTCAAAACCATGAAACTCTCTTCAAGAGCACACAGTATCTGAGGTTTAAACCTGTTCAAAGAAAATGCTCATTAAACTAATGCACTGATTAAATACACACAAGTCTGCACACTGTGACTCTGTGTTGTTTCAAGCTCATCATTCTGAGCATAGGATGCGCATAAGTGCTCTGTGCCGCTTTGTATTGGTGCCTTTAGTATAACAATAATTTCTGCGCAATCAAAGATTATTAATAGTCTTTCTTGTTCTGTCCTCTCTATCACATGTTGCTGCCTTTATTACCATGCTATACATTTAAAAGAAACGTCTTTTAGATTTCTATATAAATGTATGTACTTGTTTTTCATGAATGTATTTTACAGCAATACAAAGAGCAATGTGTGTCTTTTTCAATGAGCATTTTACCAGATTTTAGACTTATTCACTTTTATTCGCAAAAAATGTCACTAGTTTTGATCAAATTGTGCACCCGTGATTTTTCTAGAATCTAGAGGTTTCTATTGCTGCTGTATTATCCACTAACCTAGTTATAATAGAAGTTATACCTAGTTATTACCTAGTTATAATAGAATTTTTGTCTTATGATATGATTATATATTTTTCATTTGTTATTTTTCATTAAAATTAAGTTGAGTATATGTAGTAGATTGTGTTTAACACTCAAAAGAGTGATGATCAGGTCAACCCCGAGAATTATAGAAAATCTACAATGATTAAAACAAAAACTGTACTGGTATCGGATTGGATCGGTATCGGCAGATACTCAGAATTTTCTGTATCGGATCTGTTCTGAAAAAAATGGTATCGTTGCATCTCTCTACAATTAACATCTTGTGAAGCCAAAAGGCAAATGCATCTCATCTAGATCAGGAGAGAAATAAGCACAGTTTACAAGTCAAAACAAATACGTCAGTGGGTTTCGATATAAGACAACAGGTAATGGATTTTTCACTGGAGGAAGCATTATGGATTAAAAGTGACCTAAATCAGCTGTTTGGACTTTGAATGCACCCATTCATTTTGTACGGTAGAAGAGAAATTAATTAAAATGATAATTTAAGCCCAGTTTTCATGTGTTGTATGTTTATTGATTTTGATCATTAAAACGGAGTTAGATTTTTTTTTTTCATACCTATTGGTGTTTTGACATTCTTTGTGACCACACTTTAAATACACAACACTTATGTTTCTGTTATCATTTTGTTGAGTCTTTCTTTTGTGACTGAGTTATGGTTTATTTGCTTTGTTAGCTTTACAAGCACGTTGTTCAGATCGTGGAGAAGTTCATCAAGAGGGTATGTAATAAATAAACTGATATTCTTGTACTGATGATTGCTGTTATGGGAAGGTAAAGAATGAATGTGTTTCTTTTTTCCATCAGTGTAAACCAGATCTAAAGGTTGCTGGTCTCTATGTGGTTGACTCAATTATCCGACAGTCGCGTCATCAGTTCGGCACAGACAAAGATGTGTTCGGTCCGAGGTTTTTGAAAAACTTCACAGTTACATTTCAGAACCTTTTCCAGTGCCCAGCTGATGATAAGGTATTGAACAATTACGTCCAGTGATATTACAGCAAGGTGTTTCAGTGCTGGTGGATTTTATCAGTGCATTTTTTTGTTGAAATGTAGGGGAAGATATTGCGTGTGTTGAATCTGTGGGAGAAGAATGACGTGTTCAGCATGGACATCATTCAGCCGCTGTTAAACATGGCCACAGCTTCTGATCTACCTGTTGTGGAGAATGGAATCACAGCCACCGGTAAATAAGCACAAGAGTTAAATGTTGGCTTTTGTCATTATGCTTTACTCTAGGTTTTATATCAGTCCTTTTGAGTCAGAGTCTTTATATATTCACTAACATTCAGAAGTTTGGTGTTGGTGAGATTTCTCTTCAAATACAGTAAAAACCATCCTTCTATATTGAGAGTTAATCACTTGTATATGCGACTATATCTTCTCTCGGGACAACTTGATGTCTAATATTAGCCAGTGGCTATATACTCTTGATTTTATTCACCACGGTGTGAGTTGGATGCTAAGTATAAGTTTAGCACCAATATATTTTCACTCTCTGAACACACTGACTGAGTGCTTCAGAGTCCCACTCTCCGTCAAGGTATCTGTGCTGTTTTCAGTGTTTCTCAATGGATGCAAGTGCACCTGTGTTTGAAGTACTGTGAACTCTAGTGTAACGGTGCACGACTCCCCTTCATTTTTATGAGAGCAGAGAGAACGAGAGAGTCTTATATGCAGAATTGACGTGCTACATGTTAACAATATTCTTTGTTTTATTTTTCCTGTCAAAATAAGTAGAGCTCCTTTTGGATTTTTTCAGCTTTTAAGAACTGCCGGGTTCTCCAGTAGTGGGCGTGACTAATGTGCAAACTGAAATCTCATTGGCTGGTGCTCACCTATTATTGTCCCTGTTTTGATTTTTGCAAATAATATCAGTATAATTGTTCAGGTTCATCCCCCCCCCCCCACCAAGTTATATATATATATATATATATATATATATATATATATATATATATATATACATACAGAAACACTGAATGACCAATAAAAAGCACCACCACCAGTCTTAAATTCAGTTAAAATGTCTATGCATTCACACATGGTTACCATGTATTAATTCTAATTACCTTATTCAAAAATTTTTTTTGAAAGGTTTTATTTTGATGTGGCAGCATAAGCAATGGTACATTATCTAAAAACATATATATTTATTTATTTATTTATTTTTATTTATTTTTTTTACATAACGAAACAAAATAATGTAATAATATTAATAACAATAATAATTTTTACAATTCAGAGGAGGGTAGGTATGTACTTAAAGGGGGGGTGAAATGCACATTTTCACTCAATATCCTGTTAATCTTGAGTACCTATAGAGTAGTACTGCATCCTTCATAAATCCAAAAAGTCTTTAGTTTTATTATATTCATAAGAGAAAGATAGTCTGTACCGATTTTTCCCGGAAAAACACGACCGGCTGGAGGCGTGACGTGTGGGTGGAGCTGAAGAATCACGAGCGCGAATAGGCTTTTGCGTTGAGAGCATGTGGAAGCTGTGACATTACCGTGAGGGAAAACCCATCATCCAAAACAAACCATGGCTTACAGTCAGATTCAGCCGTTTATTTATGATCCAGAATCAGATACAGAGGCTGAAACTGAATGAAAGCAGCAGCAGCAACGACTCACTCCGAGCGGGGCTCGAACCCGGGTCTCTGGCATGGGAGGGGACGCACTAACAAGGAGGCAGAGATATTTGAAGCAGTTTTACTCACCGCCTGCGGTTCCAACGCAGGATCATGACCCTTTTTCGTTGGGATTGCATTATCCTTAAGAAATAAACGATACGCAAATCCATCGTCAAACTGGGCCTTGTGAACAAGCATCTTCGAAATGCAGGGGAACAAACACTTGCACAACGCCGTTGATGCTCTGTAAAAATAAACTCCATCCACTGGTCCCTTAATGCTGTTTCTCTTTTGGTAATCTGTGCAGGGTTGTCTTGCCCTGGCAACCAAAAACACACTTCTTTTGTGACTTTTCGCGACGCTCTCGCTCTGATCAGTGAAATGTCTGTGCTGCTCAGCCTCGCTGTACGGGAGCGCGCGCTCTTCCGGCAGAAGTGCCTCAGGACCCATATAAGGAAATTCCGCTCCATCTAACGTCACACAGAGCCATACTTGAAAAAAACTTTCCGAAACTTGTGACAAACCGGAAGGAGTATTTTGGGAACAAAAATACTCCTTCAAACGTACAACTTAATTTTTGAAACTTTGTCCATGTTTAGCATGGGAATCCAACTCTTTAACAGTGTAAAAACCTCAGTATGCATGAAATAGCATTTAACCCCCCTTTAATCAAACTCCATATTAATTTAATGTTAAGTGTTTGTTCTTGGTCTATGATGAAGACTGTGGGAAAAAGTCAGCTGGTTTCCGATGTGGAAAAGGTATCTAAGGGAGATTAATATTTTTCAGCAAGAAGGGAAGGATCATTTGTATTACACCTCCACAATGTCTGGTGGTACTGGCCTTACATATTCAACCCACTTGGAACAGACTTTTCTGAACACATTCTTTCAAAGACGACGGCAAAAAGTAATCTTTTCCATAACATACATATAATTTATTCACCCATTCTTATATGTGTGGGGTTCAGGAAACAACCAACTCCTTGTAAGTGCTTTTTTACCAGATGTTAAAAGGCCAAATAAGTATTTTTCAGGCCATCTTGTCTGGAAATCAGCATTTCCTAAATATAATGTGGAAAAGTCCAACGGCAGTGTAGTGTTAAAAATGCTTTCCACTGCTTTATGAAGCTCCGCCCAGAAATGTTATCATCACTGGGCACTCCCAAAATATATGCCAGTGATTGGCTTTCCGTCTGTCTCTAACATTTGGTGTCCCCTCCCTTAATATGTGCTTTCGGTTTCGGTGTAATAAAAAAATCTGATGAGGCACTTCCACCCAAACTCCAGTCATATGTGAGAGTCAGTACATTTCCATGTGAATTTACATACATCAAGCCACTCCTCATTTTATATAAAAAAAATGACCTTCTTTTTCCCATTTTTCTTGAAATATTCTGTAGAGTAAGTTTTTTTCCCCCTAAGACTTTTATAATGTTTAGAAATGGCATCCTTATTTAAATCACCTTGGTAAGCACCTGTAAATATCTTCAATATTGGGTCATCAAAGTCTGTTTTGTTTTTGATGTTGTTTTCAAAATGATTGAATAGCGGAGATATCTATAAAAGTCTGATTTCTCAAGGTATTGTCCTTTCTTCAAACTCTGCAAGTCTTTCAAATCTTCCTTTTCCATAAGAAAATTGAATGTTGTTTTTTCTTTTGAGGTACGAAATTTGAGACCCCAAATTTTTTTTTCTCATTCTATTTGTCTTGAATTCAGGGTTATAGGCACATCATTTAATTATTTGTAATTTACGATCGAGTTTATATTCTTTTATTGTATTCCACGTTTTTGTTGGGCTTGAATCAATGGGTTCTGCACATTATTTATAAATTTTCCCAAACTTTTATGTCCCAATACTGCTTAAATTAGGGGATCATTTATTATGGAAAATTCAATATATTTCCACCTAGCTTGGTATGTTGGATTTCATTTGTTGATTTAAAGATTTAGTCTGGGCTGAATAAAAAAAAAATCCCAAAAATGGGGTAGTGCCATACCTCCCTCCATTGGGAGCTTTAATGTCTGGAATTTAATCCTGGGCTTTTTCCCTTGCTAAATAAATCTGGAAAGGTAAGTGCTTGAAATAAATTGAGATAATGTGGAAGGATGTTCATCTTTATCAAATCAATTCTGTAAATAAAGCCAAGGAAAGAGAAGGCATTCCATCTATGTATATCATTTTTGATTTTTAAGTGGGTCAAAATTTACCCCTGCTAGTGTCGAAATGTCTTTTGAATATATTCCTAAAAATTCGGCTCCCAGTTGAGGACTTAAAACTTAAAGAATCAAAAGCCTTTTCTGCATCTAAACTAATTAAAAGAGCTTTAAGTTTGTCCTGTTGGATACAATTTAATGTATTTATATATATTATTATAATTTAATGTAATCTTTGAGAGATAAACCCAGTCTCACTGTAATGTTTTAGCTAGGGAAGAATATTTGCCAGTCTTTTGGCAAGGATGCTTGTATATAATTTGTAATCGACGCCCATGATTGAAATTGGTCCATTTTCATTTTGTTTTATTGTATATTTATATTGTAATAGATTTCAGATCCCTTATTTTATTTGAGTTATACAGTTGTTGTTTTTGTAGCTTCCTTGCCAAAAGTTTAGTTGATTCACAGCCTGATTCATAGTATTTAAATGCATATTTTACATATTTCATAAATATATATCATATAGTCAATATTTCTTCTGAAATCAATATTTTGCCCCTAATGACTGTTTTTAAATAATCCCATACTGTGGCTGAGTTAACTTCCCCATTATAATTTTCTTCAAGAAATATTCTTATGTCATCCTTAATTTGAGTTTGAAATTGAGGTTATTTATAATGCTTGTATTTAACCTCCAAAGTGTTCTTCCCGGTTATCTCTAATATGTACTGTGCAAAAGAGAGAGCTGCAGGATCAGAAAAATCAATGGATCCGATATCACAGCTTTGTATACTGTCTTGGGCTCTCTTTAAAGGAAACATATTAATCATTTTCACAATATGTAATGTAAGTCTCTGGTGTCCTCGGAATGTGTCTGTGAAGTTTAAGATAAAAATACTTTGCAGATCATTTTCATTTTGAAAATGCCTATTTTGAGTGGAAGCAGATGCACGCTGTTTTTGGGCCTGTGTCTTTAAATGCAAATGAGCTGCTGCTCTCCGCCCCCTTTTCCAGAATAGAGCTGCGGTCATTACAGCTCAGACCTGCTAAAAAACATCTGCTTTGGTTCTGATTATCATGTTTATCCGCTGAAATCATGCATTTTAAACCATAGAGTTTAAAGAGGGCACAGACAGAAAATGGCTGTCACAGCATGTGAGTACTAAACTAAGTTTTTCAAACAGAAGTTTATGATAAAAGCAGACAAGTTAAAAAATAGCCGATTATGTCGGTGAAGGTAATCTGCTAGGAAATCATGTTTATTTTAGATCTGTGTGGCAGTAGCAATATACAGTAAACCAATAAATCCACTGCTCTCTTGTCTCTTCTGAGGCTGGGACTCTATATAATGTTCTGTTCTCGTCTGTGCAGGCAGAACAGTTAGCATGTTTTGCTCAAACTTTCACCATGGCATTAGAGCTGGTACACCGTTGTCACTTGCGAAATCAAAATGACGGCACTGTGGGTATAAATTTACAGATTAAGGGGCGGTAATGTTATAATGAGATCTCTTTGCCACATCACCAAGGGAGCGAAATCTGATGCGCTCGTTTTCTCAGACGCTTGCAGAAAAAGGCTTACCAAAACAAAGTTATTGGGTTAATCTTTTTCATGTTTCCTTGGTTGGTAGATGCACCAGGGACCTGATTATAGCACTTAAAACATACAGTCGTGGCCAAAAGTTTTGAGAATTACATAAATATTAGTTTTCAAAAAGTTTGCTGCTAAACTGCTTTTAGATCTTTATTTCAGTTGTTTCTGTGATGTACTGAAATATAATTACAAGCACTTCATACGTTTCAAAGGCTTTTATCGACAATTACATGACATTTATGCAAAGAGTCAGTATTTGCAGTGTTGGCCCTTCTTTTTCAGGACCTCTGCAATTCGACTGGGCATGCTCTCAATCAACTTCTGGGCCAAATCCTGACTGATAGCAACCCATTCTTTCATAATTACTTCTTGGAGATTGTCAGAATTAGTGGGTTTTTGTTTGTCCACCTGCCTCTTGAGGATTGACCAAGTTCTCAATGGGATTAAGATCTGGGGAGTTTCCAGGCCATGGACCCAAAATTTCAACATTCTGGTCCCCGAGCCACTTAGTTTTCACTTTTGCCTTATGGCACGGTGCTCCATCGTGCTGGAAAATGCATTGTTCTTCATCAAACTGTTGTTGGATTGTTGGAAGAAGTTGCTGTTGGAGGGTGTTTTGGTACCATTCTTTATTCATAGCTGTGTTTTTGGGCATAATTGTGAGTGAGCCCACTCCCTTGAATGAGAAGCAACCCCACACATGAATGGTGTCGGGATGCTTTACTGTTGGCATGACACAGGACTGATTATAGCACTCACCTTTTCTTCTCCGGACAAGCCTTTTTCCAGATGCCCCAAACAATCGGAAAGGGGCTTCATCAGAGAATATGACTTTGCCCCAGTCCTCAGCAGTCCATTCACTATACTTTCTGCAGAAGATCAATCTGTCCCTGAAGTTTTTTTTTGGAGAGAAGTGGCTTCTTTGCTGCCATTCTTGACACCAGGCCATCTTCCAAAAGTCTAGGCCTCACTGTGGGTGCAGATGCTCTCACAGCTGCCTGCTGCCATTCCTGATCAAGCTCTGCACTGGTGGCACTCCGATCCCGCAGCTGAATCCTTTTTAGGAGACGATCCTGGCGCTTGCTGGACTTTCTTGAACACCCTGAAGCCATCTTTACAGGAATTGAACCTCTTTCCTTGAATTTCTCGATGAACCTATAAATTGTTGATTTAGGTGCAATCTTAGTAGCCACAATGTCCTTGCCTGTGAAGCCATTTTTATGCAGCACGATGGCTGCATGCGTTTCTTTGCAGTTCACCATGGTTAACAATGGAAGAACAATGATTTCATGCATCACCCTCCTTTTAACATGTCAAGTCTGCCATTCTAACCCAATCAGCCTGACATAATGATCTCCAGCCTGGTGCTCTTCAACATTCTCACCTGAGTTAACAAGACGATTACTGAAATGATCTCAGCAGGTCCTTTAATGACAGAAATGAAATGCAGTGGAAAGGTTTTTTTGGGATTAAGTTAATTTTCATGACAAAGAAGGACTATGCAATTCATCTGATCACTCTTCATAACATTCTGGAGTATATGCAATTTGCTATTATAAAAACTTAAGCAGCAACATTTCCAATTTCCAAAATTTATGTGATTCTCAAAAATTTTGGCCACGACTGTCACCTTTAAAAAAAAAAAAAAATGGCACAGTGGTTAGCCAGAAAAATAAAATTAAAGGTCATGTAACGCTGCTAAACAGAACAATCTTCTTTTTTTTTTTTTTCTTTTTTTTTTTTTTTTATACAGGTGTAATGCAATGGGTTTATGCAGTTTAAGGTAAAAAAAAAAAAAAAATACATTGTTTCTCAAAATTTTCACAAAGCTCATCTTTCTGAAAAGCAAGGTATGCGCTGATTGGCCAGCAGTCCAGTGCATTGTGATCGGACGATTGGCAGCTCGTTAGAAGAGCTACATGCATGAACTGCGTTCCGATTGATATTGTCCCTGTACAGTGTTCGTTACTCCCTACTCCCTGAGAAGGGGAAATCTGTTGAAGTTTACTTAACTTTCGAACATTCATTCATAGATTTGCGCTGTGCTGATGCCTGCAGCGTCTTCACACACAAAGTGGCATCCTATACCTCTATAAATAAATACAATTTGAATTAACGTCTCGCACACTTTAATGCCCTATGAATGGAACATATACACTCGTTTCGAGCTGGAATCATGATGACGTATCCGGTGATTTCCACTTCGCAGGGCACTAATGGTCGAATAGAACAATTGTCGTATGTAGTAAGAGGACTGGGATTGGGAAACGCTGCCTTATCATACTGTGACGCCATCCCAGTGTGACGAGACAAAAACAATATAACTCATAATAAATGAGGCATTTGTTGCATCCAGTGGGGCCATAATTGCTGATTATAAAGATTTGTTCTGCTTGTACATATTGCATTGCATATCGTGCCTAGTTAATATAAAACCATGTCTGCAAACTCTGCATTTGTAATCGGAGAAACGACAAACAACAAAAGCTACTCTACACTCATGAGTCATTAGTGGTACATTTTTTTTTAAATATGCAAATGTATTTCGTATTTACAGACTGAGTTAGAAGTGTCAGACTAGTTGTTACTGCCTCACTTCATAGAAACAGACACCGGCATTGTAGGCTACTCTCACAGGAAACAGTCCTCGTCCTCCGTAAAATGCGCTGCACACATCTAAATATTTGGGGTGAATACAAAAGTGTGTGAACGCACTACTTTCACTATTTATACTTCAAAACGTCATAGAGTAGTGCATAAGTACACTATTTGGGATGCACCTTAACATTAAGTATTTTGCGCAACCCTTTAAATACGTGTTATCAATAGAAACTATGCCTAGCATTGCACGTGTCAAACATTTTATCGTTAATATTAGTTGTTCTTTTTGCTTTTGTGCAACAGATAAATAACACTTTGTTTTAGACACTTTTAGATAATTTCTATTTTGTGGGAGTCCCGTGAATCTGTTTTTTTTCCCCCATCCCGAACACACACACACACACACACACACACACAAGTCTCTTCTTGCCAGCACTCGACCATCAAGAGTTGTTCCATGTTGTGTTGGTTCCTGCGTTACTCCCACGGGCGTACAGGTCTCTAGTCTCTGTTCCTTCTTTTGGGTATGCATTCTTTCTGAATTTTTGTCTGATTTTTGTCTGATTTTGTTAAGTAAAAAGAAATCAAATAAAAAGCTTTTTTCATAAACATTTTCATGCATTTTCATGCTTTTCCAGTGGCTGGTCAAAATGAAAAACAAAGCTTTGTTACTTTTTTTTTCTCTAGCAAATGTCTGTTGTACGTTGCTGCGGCTAATCATTTAGTAGTAGTTTACTCTGAAACACAAACTCAAACGCACATGACTGTGTGTTTTCAACGTATGCTTCTTATTTATTACGCCATTTATATGAAGGAAATCTCTTGTAACATGATAAATGTCTTTACTGTCATTTAATGTCTTTGCTGAATTTTATTGCATTTCTTACAACAACAACAAAATCTTACTGAGCCTAAACTTCTAAATAATAGTGCATACACTTGGACTATAACTTGTATCCTATTCAAACTAGCAGCCTGTTAAACTGCGGTTTTCATGTCTTTTCGTAGCTCCTCCAGCCATGCCAGTGCCAGTGGAAACAGCAGTGCCAGAGCCAGCACCTGCACCAGCTCCAGCGGTTGAGACGCCAGCAGTCCTGCCCTCTTTTCAGAACCCAGTGGCCCTTACTGCAGTCGCCCAGCTCCTCCAGGGCACAGGGGGCATCGAGGTAATCCAATCACTGCACTCAAACACTTCATGAATACTTTCTTTATGAAAATGTTTTGTTTTTCCTGTATTATTCCCGTAACTGATTATTAAGCATAATATTTTGAAGGAGTACAAAGGAGCAACCTGGCACAATGCTAAAGATATTACTTTTTAGAAATTGTAAATAAAACTAAATTTTTTAGAGTATGTTGTAGAAAACACTATTTCAGTCTTTCTACTTCAATTTTATTTCAAAGAATTGTTGTTTCTTTGTGAATTTTACTAGCTGTTTCTGAGTAAAAACTTTCAAAATACATACTATAGGTTGCACGTTTCCTCTCTTTTTCTCATCTAGCCTTTAGAAATGCTTGACTTTATCCAGTGTGTTAATGAAATGTGCTAAAATCTGCATTAGCAGGATGAAATTTCACTTTTCCAGTGTTGTTAATATTTGAAAATGATCAATGTAAGGTTACACTTATTACAGTTAATTGCAAAGTCATCGTTTCTAAATTTAAGCTGAAATATTACTAGAACTAAAACCGAAACACAAGTAATTTAAAGATATACTGAAATATAAAAAGACAAATCATATATATATATATATATTAATGAGAATATAAAATTCTTTGCATAATATTAACATAACACTGGTTGTGTGATAACTGAAATATTGATTTTGATATTTAATCTGATATGTTTGTGTCAGTTACAGCAGCTGATCCAAACTCTCCAGCAGGCTGGAGGGGTGGGGCTTCCACAGTCCACTGCCCCGCCCCCTGAGCAGAAACCATCACTAGCTAAGGTAAGCAGTCTGAGTGGTTCAGTTTGATGCTTTACAACTTTTGACACATCCTTGTATTTCTGGTTAGGGAATTAATAGTGGTATCTGTAAGATATCACCCTTATCTCGCTGGTCTTATGATAAATAGAAACCACAGAATGAATGCGTGGTTTAGAGCTTTTAATTCACTGCCTGCTACATTTTGTTTCTGGTACGACTCAGTCTCTGCTGGATCGATTTGATTATGATGATGACCCTGAACCTGAACCTGTGGAGGAAAAGACTGAACCACCTCCTGCTGCTCCCATTACCATGTAGGACATAATAAACTCTCATTCCTCCGTTCACATACAGTTAAATAATTTTTCTAGTATTTGAGTTAATATTGGAATTCTTTACAGAAACCTCCCACCAGAATTACAGCAAGCCCTGCAAGCTCATCTTCTAAGCCAAATTGCTAACCAGGTATTAACTTTGACCCACAGAACATATTATTACATACAAATAATGTATGTGATAATAATAAAAAGTGTTTCTTCATGTCCAGACACAGATGCAGGGTCAGATGGTGTCACAGGGTCAAGTGCTGTACCAGGATCAGATGGCACCTCAGGAGTTCCCAGCAATGGTTCAGACCCAAATACCAGATAATATTCCTCAAGGCTTTGATGAGTGTGTCATACAGCCCGGTATAACCCACCAGGTATAGAGCATCCTCTCTGCACCTTCACCAGATATTAATATCTCCCGTAACTCAGTGTCTTCACCAGTTGAAACTTAGATGAATTGTGAATTGTATTTTTTCCAAAAATCCATTTAATTTGAACTTTCCTTGATTCTGCTCATTGGTTAAATTTTAGTATTGAAAAACGTATCTTATTAGACTCCTGAAATTTTTACAACTCAACAACAATTAATGAAATTTTACAAAAAATATTTTTTTAAGGTTCTATGAAATGCATTTTTCCCCTAATTTTTCTGGATTCAATTTTAACCTGTTAAATGTCACCCCGTCCCGTATACGGGACGCCTACGTTGACTATACTATATTACAATCAAATCTAATCTAATCTTGACAAACTATATATCGTTGGAAAGGTCTAAGACTCCCAAATATATATTTTACCAATATTTTTTGTTAAACATTATGTAGGAAAAGTAATAGATGAATTTATGACAAGAGTGCACCCTCAGAAATCTACATTACAAAAGGAGCTTTGACCTTTGTTTAAAAAAAAGACTTCCTCGTTGCCTTTTTCTCTATCACATTTTAGAAATCATCAGAAGTTATATATCACTTGAAAACATAAAATCTCAAAATTCATCCTTCAAAACCCATTTTAAAATCAGACATTGCATTACCATGTAAATGGTACATCAAAATCATGTTACAAAATGTTTTCAGTCATGAATTATAAAAATTTAGGTTTGTATCATGCACATTCATGTCTATCTTCAAAAACGTGTGACAGTTAATGGTTTAATAATTGTATTTACCTTTTTTTTATAAATTTGATCAAAAAGCATACCTAATCAACTAAATTTATGAAATGTGAATATTTTTACAAGAATGCAGTGTTTTTTTTTTTTTTTTTTTTAATGTCTTTGAATTGTTTTTATTTATTTTGTTCATCATCAAAATGGTGGTAATCAAATGAAGCCACAAAACATTAACAACATGATTAATTTTTAAAAAATGTAATAAAGTACACACTACTAGTTGATTAGGTGTACTGCTCCACTTTTTGGATTTATTCATTCAAAAGTTTGGATTTCTGTGACATTCCGTGTTTTATGTAAATTCCATTTTTATGATCGTGTTCCTTTAATGTTTTCTGCCTAATGAAATTCACAATACATAAAATTCATACGCTGTCTTTGACTCATCATGTCAGGCTTCAGCTGAGAATGAACGCTCGGTGAGAGACGATGGGAGAGATCGAAGACACAGCAGACGGACGAGATCAAGGTATGTTTGAATGAATGCTCTTGAACATATAGTCTCTTAAAAAGATTGTGGTGTAATTTTCAAATGTTGTCTCTCCAGGTCTCCACAGAGACTGTCGTCATCACGCTCTGGAAGATCGCGGTCCGGTTCACGTTCCCGCCGAGAACGGTCGAGGTATCACCGCACGCGTTCCCGATCCAGAGAGCGGCGAGGCCGTTCCCCACAGGCGCGATCAGAGGAGAGGAGAGACCGGGAGAGAGACCGGGAGAAAGAGCGAGAGCGGCGACAGAAAGGACTTCCGTCTATCAAGAAGGAAACTCTTAGTGGTGAGAACACAACCTTATCTTATATAATTGTGCCTGAAACATGGAGGATTTATAGCTGTCTTATTTTAGCCCTGATATAAATGTTAGGTGTTAACTTACTGTCTTATTGTTCTGATATGCTTTTTGTTTTTATTGTTTCAGTGTGCAGTACTACATTATGGATCGGACAGCTGGACAAAAAGACTCAGCAGCAGGACATCATGAGTCTGATGGAGGAGTTTGGACAGATCGAGTCCATCAACGTGAGTATAGATCAGCCACATCACTGTATATCACCCTTTAAAATTTTCGTATCAGAATGATTTTTATTTTTTTTTCAAGGATGGTAAAGTCATATTAAAGAAAATATTTCAAATAAATGTTTCTATTCATCAAAGAGTCCTGAAAGAGTGTATCACAGTTTCTATAAAAATATAAAGCAGCACGACTGTTTTTAAAATGAAGAATGATTTCTTGAGCAGCAACACATCATATTATTATGATTTCTGAAGGATCATGTGACACTGGAGTAATGATGCTAAAAATTCAGCTTTGATCACAGGAATAAATTTCATTTTTTAAAAATGAACCCTTTTGCTAAAACCCTTCTAACTCTAAACATGTGAATTAGTATTATATGCATCACATACAGAGAAGGTCATCCCAGAATGCATTGGATTTTAAGTGTATTATAATACGGTTTTGTTTGCTTATCCACTTACTATTGTTAAATGTTGTATATGAGACTTGGATAGGTCTCTTACATGGTCACATTTCAGTTATGAAGCAGTCGTCTAAGTAGACATAAGGCTGCTCCCTAGATTTTGGAACCGTGCCTGTATGTAAAGCCTGCTGGGAAAATGTGCATCTCTTCCACTTTGAAAATTTGTCTCACAGGAATAAATGTGGATTAATTCTGCATTGGTGGATTTTTGTTTTGCCATGTATTAACTCTTAAACTAAAGTTGAACTGTTTTTTTTATACATATGTTTCGGTGTAGATGATTCCTCCCAGAGGTTGTGCCTACATTGTCATGGTGCACAGACAAGATGCCTACACAGCCCTGAATAAACTCAGCAGAGGGGTTGTTAAAGTCAACCAGAAAACTATAAAGGTACCGTTACCAACCTTTTCTTCATGTCGGCAGTTTTTATGAGTTAAGATGCCTGGTCAGAGTTATTACTTATTACATGACTCACTTGAATACATTTAGCATACACTTTTAGCAATTTGTAACAGAGCCAACAATACTGATAGTATGCAATGCTAAGTTTATTAGACAGCTAGATTAGGAAACAGTGCTTGAGTCTATATGCTTAGTCTCATAGCATTCTGTGGATGAATATAGATAGTATAATAATAGTTTGTATAATTGAGTTAAAGTCAGTTTACCACATAGCTATGCAAGTTTTATCTCTCTTACATCACTCTGCACATTTCTTCTCGTGTAATTATTTTAATGGGTAAGTAATAAATAAATTTTGCTAATCCTTGTTTTTAACTATTTATGTGAATAACTTTCCAGGCAGTTTCAAGGGTTGTGTTTGCTGTTGGATGACTTGCTTTGTTCCAGATCTTATGTTTGCATTTCTAGTAGCTCATTTTGAATCTATAAGTGGGCAGTTTTTTGACTTGTTGTCCTTGATCAGATCGCATGGGCATTGAATAAGGGCATAAAGACGGACTTGAAGAAGTTTTGGGATGTGGAGCGGGGTGTCACGTATATCCCATGGGATAAAGTGAAAGCCGATGATATTCGAAGTCTTCAAGAAGGAGGCTTGCTTGATGTTGAAACACTCAAACCAGGTAAAACCTTCCACAAATTGCTTTTCTCTAGCTTCTAGTTCATTCATTAATACCGTTTTATGTAATTTTGAAGGACCTAACATGATTGTATGTGACTCTTCTTGTTAACATAATTTTTTTATTTGATCTTTAGAGTGGAAAAGTGTTGTGGCCAATCCGGCTGTGCCAGTAACAGAAGGACCTGAAGGAAAACAGGAAGAGGGAGCTGCACTACCAGCGGTATCACAGGTAAAATATGAGGGGTTTCCTACAGACCTCCTCAAGGGTGTTCAGTGTCTCAGTCAAACATTCTGCTCTTGTTTTGTCACGTCTTTGGCATATGGGAGGCAAACAGTGTTTCTGTGTTCTTTGCTTTGCACTGACGGTTTACTGGTGCATGGTTGCCATCACTTTTGGCAAATGAAGAGCCATAGAGTACAAAATAAAACAAGGTTAGTGTCATGACTGTCTAGTTTTCTTTCCGTGTTTCAGTGGCATCGCTTTCAGTGACTGTATTTGTCACAACACGGTCACTGCTGTTCTGTAGTAGAGCTGTTTTTGCATAAATGTGTGTCTGTATTTAGCCAATTCATGAAGGTTGACTTGTTGCACACAGTCTCAAAGGCTCTTCTAAATCAGTCGTGTGTTAGGTTGCTTTTTAAGAAACTTTGATACTTCATTGAAGATTTTTGACTTACAAATGTTTTATTTAGATTGCTGCTTAAAGCAATATATCACCCAAAAAATAACATTTGTTTACTTGTCTTCAGGCCATGCAAAATGTAAATGAGATTTTTTTTTTTTCATCTAAACTGGGAGAGTTTGGAGAAATGTTGCATTACATCACTTGCTCACCAATGGATCCTTTGCAGTGAATGGGTGCCGTCAGAATAAGAGTCCAAACAGCTGATAAAAACATCACAATAATCCACACCACTCCAGTCCATCAGTTAACATCTTGTGAAGTGAAAAGCTGCTTTTTTGTAAATCTAAGAAGTAAATTAGTTGTTTCAGAAGATTGGACTCTTATTCTGACGGCACCCATTCACTGCAGAGGATCCACTGTTCAGCAAGTGATGTGATGTTACATTTCTCCAAATCTGTTCCCATTAAGAAACAAATTCATCTATTCTTAGAAATGACAGAGAACCCCAGAGAGACCATGCAATATTAATTGTCTTGTTTTCTCAATCCCAACTTGTTTCTTATGATCTTGACATGGAAACACAATTTCTTGACAAAAAGTATTATATAGCAGTAATAAACTGCCACCAGATAAGTTATCAATATTAAATGTCATTCTCATATAATTAGCCTCAAATAGTATAATTTCATTGTTTAGTTACTGTATAAAATGAAACACACACAAAGAGAGTGCCTTATAAATAAATGAACTTTGTTAGATGGATTAAATTTTAAACCCTTTCAAAGAGAATATGCACTGTGAACACAACACGGGTTGGCACATGGGCTGTTTCTCTTCAGATGACAGTGTCTGACCATTAAAAGGAATTTATCGATCTATGCTGTATCTACAATCGACATTCACTGGCACTTCACATGCATGCAGTCCATAAAACACTGAAGCTTATAGACGTGGCCAGGAACCAAAGGTTTAGGATTCACTTTCAGAGGGAGACCAGACTTGTGGTGCATCACTGGCTCATTTAGACAGAAGGCGAAAGAACAGTTGCTGGAAAAATGCAAAAAAGGACAAAAGGTGGGTTCAGGAAATATTTGAGTTTTATTTATTGTTAACACTTTAGCTTATGTCAGATTAAAACTTTTGCATGTAGAATGAAATGTGGCAACCTACTCAAATGTATATAATTTTAAATAAAATTTTCTAGTGATTATAAACTTTCTAGTTTCACTACAAGCTGCATGGCAACATGTAAGATGGAAGACGTATGCGTCGCGTGTGCACCTCTGGGAAATATATGAGCATTTCCTTACTTTAGCCAAGGAAAACCAGTCTCCACTTGGTTTATTTCGAAATCCTCCAAAGTTTTTTCTTTACAAATCCTCGTTTTGTGCTTCTAATTCTTTACCAGCATTTTTTGTTCTCTCTCCGTGCTCGTCACTAATCACGCAGCGCTGATGTACTGTAATATAAGCCTAAACGTCTTCTGGTTCCCAACAGTCAGCAGAAGTGAGAAAAAAAGTGTTTATTTTGTTTGAAATCTGGATGTTTATCTTACAAAAACACATGGATTCACCACCGGGGGTATTTATTCACCTCCCAGAGCCGTGTGAGGGATGTTTTATTACAGATTGGAACACTTTATTTCACGTCTTCTGAACTGTTGACCACAAACACCCGTTTACCCCCACTGAAGAGCGAGGAAAATTTTTAATAAAACTTCGATTGGATTATTCTTGAAAGAAGAAAGTCACATACACCTAGGATGCTTCAAGGGTGAGTAGAAGATGGATGAATTTTTATTCTCCGGTGAAATAACCTTTTTAAAACCAGATTTTCTGCAGACATTAGGCTCTTGGTTGTACAAATTGGTTAGTAAAAATAAAACTTAATTCAAACTACACTCTTAAAAATAGCAGTTCTTTATCTGCAACTATGGTTTCCTGAAGAACCTTTGACATCCGTCCATTGTGCAAAAGGTTATTTATATTCTTAAAAAGTCCTTAATTTTAAACCAGTGGCTCCTAATTCCAGTACTACAGAACAACACGTTTTGTATGTCTGCCTTATTTAATATCATTGAATCAGTTGTTGCAAATAAAGTAGACATACCAAATGTTTAGGTCATTCCTCACATAACTCAGCAGACAGCTCAGAGGCGCTTTGTACAAACTAATAATGAAACATTTGAAATGACACAACGATGAATTTGTCTTGTGCACTCTTCTGTGCTTCTGCTGCTTTTGAATGGAGTGAAATCAACAAAGGTGGTGCTGGACTTTGGATGTCCGTCTGCTTTGCCGTTCTACGAAGAACTCTAGTTCTGGGAAGGTAAACAATCAATGTTTGCTGAGCTTCACTCAACCTCAGAAACCCTATTCGCACGGGATTAGTACGACATGGTGACCTCCAGTCATTTGTAATAATTTCAGAGGTTGTCTGTGATCTTAATCCCGTGTGAATTGGCCATGTTTGTAATTTGTAAAGTAAAAATTCCCCTGCAAAAGTCGTACCATATTTCGCCGAATACCGGGGTCCTGTAATTATATTAGTCCCGTGCAAATCGACATCTGTGATTTGGCCAGCATTTGATGGGTCGTATTATCATTTTTCGGTATTTTTATTTCCTGTGCGCCTTTTTATCCATCTTTCGTGAAGAATGGAGCTGCGTTGGAGTGTTTGATAATATTTTGGGTGTTGTCACATCACTACACCATACAATTTGCAGAAAGAAAAAGCTGAAAAGGTTTTGAGGTTAATGTGATCCAAATAAATCAAGCATAAAGCTTGGGATATTATTTTAACCTGGCGAAATGTAAATGACACCGCGCAAGAAACTATATTTCTTTTCTTTCTTGTTTTATCCATCTGGACCATGGAACAGGACTCTCAAAGCCTTGACCTCCGGGTATCCAGTAAAGTCAGTAAATTCGAGTAAAATCACAGGCTTGGCTTATCCCGTTCGAATGCACCACACGAAATACAGGTGCGGGGAGGTAATCTCAAAATCACACAAGGTATCTAGATAATATTAATCCTGTGCGAATAGGGCTATACACAAGGAAAGATAACAGCTCAATGCCAGATGAATGAAGTTTCACTGTTGTTGAAATCTAGTTTAGTGGAATGTTTGGATTTTTCACTTAAATGGCAAAGCAATGCTATGCATTGCAAACTTTTAAATGTCATTTTCGTTGTTCAGTCTGTTGGATTCAAATCAGAGTATGAAATGCGTACACCTCGTTGTCGAAACAGCAGCAATGACGCGTAGATTGGAGAGATGGAACATTATCTCCGCTGATCGACTACAGCGATGGCCTTGTGCACCCGTGGATTGAGTCTTTCATACAGCATCACCAAATGGTGATTGGTTGGAATCGGCTGGAATCATTTTCATCGGGCAACCAGGATGTCTGATATTCTGGAGCGTCTGCTCTTTGCCTCGAAGGAACCTGAGATTTGGTAAGGTGAAATTCTCTTACTTGACTTCGTTTTAACCATTGGCTTTAGGCCATGCTTTAACACAAAATCTGACTTTCAGTTGATTTAAAAAACTAAATGGTTTTCTGTAAAATGACAGCTAACATCTTATCTGCCAATGTATTCGAAGAGTTTTGTCAAATTCTTTTTTGCAAGTGTTATCTTAATATTGTTTTCTAAGTCTATGCTAAAACAATGGTTGTTAACTGGCATCAGTGGTTCCATTTAAATTAAATTAAAATAAAAAATGTAGAACCTTTAACATTATTGGAAACCTTCCATTCCATTTTATAGAACCTTTAAAATGTTTTTCATGCACACAAAAAAGGTTCTTTTAAGAATGGTTCAGTGAAAGGTTCTTTGGAGAACCAAGAATGGTTCTTCAATGGCATCACTGCAAAAACACTAGAATGCTGTTCTAGTATGTGAACCAATAAATAATGCTTTATCTCGCCTTTGGCCGTCCAGTTGAATTAGGATTCAAGAAAAAGATGGTTGGTCACAGTTGATACTGCATTCATTGCTCTCCTGTCTATACCGCATGGATTTATTGTAAACTGCACATTGACAAATTTAGCATAAAAGCCAGGTATTATATTCATATAGGAAATCTGCACAATTTACATCCTAGAAATATAATCATAGTTACATAACTTAACTGGTATAAAGAAGTCATGAGACTTTTTGTTACAGAGATTCTTAACATGGTTAAGGCATTTTTATAAAAGGCAATTTATTAGCTTAAGAATACTTAACATTTTTAATGCACTTAACACAATCTAATTTGACATGGCAGGTTTATTGTGGTCTGAGTCTTCTGTGGTGCAAAAATGATTTTGACACTTAATTAACACTTAATTTCTGAATTTCATTGCATTAGATTTAAAATATCAAATCTGATGTCATTTGTACACACATTATTCTAGAGCTATTCTTACTTTTCTGAGCTTTTTACCGTAATTATTTTTAACTAACTGGTCTATTTTTTTTTTTTTATTGGATCTGTGATGTCAGACATTTTTACATTATTTGTCAAAAAATCGAGGTAGAATTTATCTTGAAACGATTTTCACTCAGAGATGATTTATTTGAGAAATGATTACGGTTATGTGATGAAGTACATTTGTATATACAATTGTCTGAAAACATTCTGTGGCCACTTTATCTCCTACGAACAAAATGCAGTTTTACCCAGACATGATACAGTGATCTTAATGCATCTGTCACTGAACTTTTTCAGGAAATGAATTTTCAGGCTTATAAAATGTTAATAAAGCGACAGCAACATAATACCCCTAATAATAAAGTGCCTTAGTTCATAAGTCTAATTGTGTTTATGATTGCATAGCAGCATAACTTATTATTAAATGCATTATTATTGAATTTCTGTATTTAATAGTGAATATGCTGATACAGGAATTTGTCTATCTCACTGCGGCTTCAAACGTGGCTCATCCTTTTTATGGATAAACTAGTTCAAACTATATATACTGTTGGTTAATCTACAGCGTTTTAGGGTTTTTTTTAGGGGCACTTTTAATAACTTAAGTCCACTGGGGGGGACTAATTCCTGCATAACTCCTGCTTATTATATTTAATTATAACTATATATATATACATACACACACACATAAACACGTTTATGGTACATTACTATATATATTATTCCCGACACCTGGAAGGCAGTTTAGGGTTATTTCAGTGTCTTGCTCAAGGGTCTTATCTCACTCATGGGACTGAGTGTGTAAGAGAGTGCTGGTTATTCACTCCCCCATCGACAATCCCTGCTGGACCTGAGTTTCGAACCCACAACCTTCTGGTAACAAGTCAGACTCTCTAACCATTAGGCAACGACTGCTGCTAAAATGCTGGGAACGATGGCAAGAGACACCATTTCTCTGTGTGTCAGCCTCTGTTGTGGAATGTCAATGAATGCTTTCTTATAATTTATAAAGCAGAGCTTTAAAAAACATTTTTTACTTTAAAATGTTGTATTCTAATGCTCCTTAAGTGTGTTGTCAGGGTATTTGAAGTCTAACCACCACCTGAGTTCTGGAATATATATATATATAAAATGTATATTTAATTTAACAGCTAATGTTAATATATTTAAATAACTGCAGTTCTTATATAACATTATGTAACAAACTTTAAAGATTCTGCAAAACCAAAATTCACTTTTACGTGGCATTTGCATTTCAATGTGTCTTAGCAGTGTGAGGACACAACTACCCTACAATGATAAAAATCCGTTCACTACTTTTTTCTTTTTTTATCGCTGAAAAACCCAAAACGGTCTCTATCACATAATTTCTGAGCAGTATGATGTCATGTTGCTTAAGCCCCGCCGAGGAACGCTGAAGGACTATCCCGTATTATTATATTTCTGCCATCAGTCAGTTGTATGCGGTCTGGCATTTTCTCTGCGCTAGAGCTGCTGATTTAATCAATCAAACTTTATTTATGAAGCACTTTAAAAATACGAAAGTGGACCAAAGTGCTATACAGAAAAAAAATAAAATACAACTAAAACACATTAAAATAGCATAGAAAGCTTAAATAACCAAATATCAACATCTGGTGTAAAAAGCCAAGGACAAGGGTCTTTTAAAAGATTCCATAATTTAGGAGCTGCTAAAGCAAAGGCATGGTCCCCTCTAAGCTAACGCTTTGTTTTGGGCACATTCAGGAATAGCTGATCAGTTCACATGAGAGAATGGGTGCTCATGTAAGGGTGTAGCAGCTCAGAAATGTAGGGTGGAGCAAGACCATTTTAGGGATTTAAAAATGGACAGAAGAATTTTAAATTGAATCCTAAAATGCATGGGCAGTCAGTGAAGTGAAGCTAAAATGGGGGAAATTAGCTCCTATTTATGTATTCCAGTTAAAAGCATTCTGCATCAGCTGCAATTAGGCAACAGAAGACTCACTAACTGCCATGTATAGTGCATTACAGTAATCCAGCTGAATGGTAACAAAGGCATGGATTACCATCTCAAAGTGTTGCTTTGTATGATATGGCTTAATTTTGGCCAGCTGCCTCAATTGGAAAAAATCTCTTATTTAATTACTTCTCCGATCTGACTGTAAGGCTTAAGATTCAAGTAAATTTTCACCCTTAAGTTAGTGATGGTTGGCTTGAAATCTGGCTATACTCTTCATAACGATAAAATAACAATCCATGCTTCCTGATTATAGAACTAAGGGGAAGCTAATAAAAGAGAGAAAAGGAGAGGGACTAAAACTGAGCCCTGCTGTACCCCGCAAGAGAGGAGCTGAGGAGGACTCAGTCACTACAGCTGACACATGAAGTCCAGCCTTCTAAATAGGACCTGAACCACTCAAGCGCTATGCCCTTGATGCCCATCCACTGTTCCAAACGAGAAATTAAGGTCAAATGCAGCAGTTAAATCAAGAAGCACAAGAATAACACAAAACGATCAGTTGTCAATCACTAAAACGATATCACAGACCACTATTTACAACTGCAAGAACTCATGGCCCTACAGTGGGGAAAAACCTCCTTAAGTCAAGGAGGGACAGCATCATATGGAGAACCTGAGGGCTTCAGATGACCAACAATCTTCTGTAATAAAGACAAAGTCACAGGCTTAAACTCGTCAAAGACATTAGAGCAGAGGACAGAGACTTAAGAATCATATGCATGAGTTGATAAACGAACCCTGGTGGAAATAACCTTATCAATAGGAAAAGTGAAGACATTTTCACAAGCAGCAGAGGAGGCATCAATACAGACTGTTACAGTTTGACAAAATGTCTGCGATTATAATTTCTTTTAGCATCTTTCATAGTTTTTTGATAATTATGCCAGCAGTCCCTTAGTATTTGAAACGACACATGCAAATTGTCCTTTTCCCATTTGCAAGCAAATTGTATGGCACTCATGTTTGACAGTACGAACCGTGTCTTTTAGCCATTGCATCTGATTTTCAAAGAAGCTCCAGTTTCCATAACAGTTTGGAAGGTAGAGTGCAACCATGAGCTAAGCTCCTCTGAATAATTACATATAGACTCTGGTATAGCATAGTTCTGACCGAAAACGGATGCAAACTGAACAGCAGTGGAAGAGTTGATGCAACAGGGCTGAGCAGCAGCGCAAGGTGCAGCTGTGTTACAGGCAGAAGCAATATCAAGCAATACAGACATGGTCAGAAAATACTGTGTCACAGTTCTCAAGAATTCAAACAGGCAAACCAAAAGAATAAGACCAGATTGAGTGTGTGTCCATGTTGCTGTGTGGGGGAAGACACTGACTGCACAAGATTAAAACGCTCAATAAAATATAAAATGTCCTTTGTCATTAGGTTTTCAGGACAACACACATTGATATTAAAGTCCCAACAATAAGTACGTGATCGTGTTTAGGCATGATATCAGCCAGAAAAGTCATTTATAAAGACCTTATGGTATCTGGGAGGCCAATAGACCACTGCACAGAGCATTTTGTGAAAGCGACCAAGCTCAAATAAACGCAGCTCAAAGCTGCTGAACAAGGATGGTAGCAATAATTGTTTACATTTGTTGACATTCTTATAAACGATTGCTATTCCTCCTCCTCTTCCCGATATTCACAGGGAATTTAAATAGGAGCAATAATTTGGTAAGAGTTCAGAGGAAAAACTGGACTCACCAACACCCCAATCCAAACCCTTGGATGTAAAGAAATCCTTTAGAATTAAAGTTTTATTTGCTAGCGATCTAGCATTCATCAGCCCATTCCTGACCGCCGGTGGGTCTGTGGTGCTGACTTTCAGAGGAACCCAACACAGAGGCTGCAGGTCTCGCAGATTTACCCTGCGCCAGCGGAGGCAAGGAGAGCAGGGGCCGCGGGGCTGGATCACCTCATCTGGGCTGATGACAGGTACCAGCCAGGCATCGATAGGGTCCAGCAATCACAGAGAAAAAGAGGTGGGGCACCACTCGATACTCAGTCCACGAATCAATGGAAAAGTGTGCTCCAGGCAAACCTTTACCCTCACCAGCCGACCACTGCGTTTTCCTTTGCGACGGTGGCACTTGCGCAGGGGATGTAAAGCCAGGAGGCAGCAGAGATGAACTGGAATGCCCAATAAGAACGGGGCAATGTCATTTGTCCACCATAATCAAACTATACTAAGTCTTTGGCAGAATGTCAAAGATCCAGTAGTGTTTGTCGATCATACACCAATAGAGACTCAACATTTTGAACCGCAAGTGACACAAACAGCACAAAACCAACACAGCGTTAGTAGAACCAGATGGTGAGCCACACACACACAGCCGCCATCTTGGATGCCATCAAGCAAATGTCTGTTGCTGTGGCAACAACAAAGTCTCATAAACAATGCAGGTGTTTTGTAGTTGGATATAAAAGTGAGCGTAAGTCTTCGTATTCTCCTGGCATGAAAGCTACCAAAGACGGTTCACTCCTATAATGGACTGATAATATGCCTTCTAAATGAAGGAGCCAATCGCTGATTTATCTGCTGAGTAAAGTCATTGCATCACTGCAGTAGCCGTTATAAGTTCCGGATCCCATAGAAACCCATAGAAATGCACTTGTGCAGTCATAAGCATGTTAAAACTGCACATGTGCATTGGCTTGTCTAGTCTGAAAAATAAGCTTTTATAACACAGTTTAACTACATTTCATGGGACAGTTAATTTCAGATTTGGTGCTGCTTTGGAATATGTTACTTAATTGTTTAAGCAGTTTTTGAGATTTTAGGATTCGCCCAATCATTTAGATAGGACTTGGTCTTGTTGGAGCTGCCTGGAGGCGTTGCAAATATGGCCACTTGAAAGGGACTTTGGAGCCAATGAGGACGCAATGTATTAGTTGTGTTTTTGATGGTAACAGCCACCGAATACACAAAAACAGAAGAGAGGGGTGGGGTAAGCAGTAGCTCATCATTTATATAGACGTACCAAAACGGCTCGCTGTGAACAGAGCTGTTTCTGACTAGATAAAATGGGTGTTGTTTTACATGACCATTCAGGAATTTTAACCAAAGTATGTTGTAGGCATTTTCAAGGCCCTAAAGAATCACACCAACTTGTGAAAAATGGGCATCCGATATCCCCTTTAACAACACTATAAATACTTTTAAGAATATATTGTTTCAGAACATATTTTGATACATTCATCACCAGTGCATTAGGAAGAGCTAATAAATTACATTTCACCCAATAGCAACAGACATACAATTCTGAAGTTTGTATATAACGATCTTAAAGTGAGCAGTTTTGAGTTTCAGTTTACTCCGGTGTAATGTGCAATTCAGTTTTTTCTCTTCTTCTTTATTTATTTAAACCAAGTATGCAACCACAGCCTAATGGTTCAGGATCCAGATCATTAATTCAAAGGTTGAAGGTTCAGTCTCAAGAAGGTCTGATCCAGGACCTGGAGAGTTACTGAGATCTCAAGCCAGCATCTGAGTGCTCCTGTAAGTGCGGAGGACATACCGATTCTCCTGTGAAACACTCTTTATTAGTAGTAAACATTAGTAGTGTGCATAGAACTTTAGTCCTGTTAGATAAGTAAGCAAGAATATGGACACCAGAAATAAAGAGGTGTTATTTAGATTTTTCTCGTATTATTTAATGTTCCTTTGCATGACAAATGAAAACAATGTGTTCTAAATTCAGCTCACAATATCAGATATTTAATCTCTGATGACTGTATGGAATCAGAATCTGTGCTCATCATACACTGAGATTTTCTTTGAAATTGGTCAACTCTTCTTAACGACTTCTTAACATCTGCAGACTCATTCTGACTTTACGAATTAGCGTCGAGTCATCCATATGTACAAAATTTGTAAAAAAAAAAAAAAAGAAAAAGTGTATTATATTTCAATCTTTAGATGACAAAATATATTTTTAAGTATAGCACTAAAATACTTTTGATGTGTTCTAAATTCTAAAGAAAATACTGGTTAAAATTAACAAAAAGCTTTGTGCCTTTTTTTGCTTGCTTGGTAACTTGATACCTAATAAAATGGTATTTAGACAGTTTAGCTGTGATTTTAAGTTTCTAAATAGTTCTTTATAATGTATAACTTCAATTGAAATATGTTAAATATTTTTGGCAACAATTCACAATTATGCTCTAGTCTATTCATTAGTTATTGCATTGAACAACAATGAACAAAACTTCAACATTTATGTTAATGTTCATTGCTACACATACTATGCATCTCCCATTTGCAAGGTACATAGATTAACTATAGATAATGTATGAACAAACATTATTATTTTTAATAATTAAACAAACCTAAATTAATACATGCTCCTGAGGCCCAATTCATGTTTACAAACTGAAACTTAAGTGTTATAAAATAGGTGTTAAAATAACTGTATTTTTACATTACATTTAAATATGCACATGTAAACGGTGATTTATGTTTCAATGTAATTAGTAAATTAGTAGTGTTTATTAACGTAATCTGAATAATTCTAAAACCATACATATATATAAATAACTGAACATAATAATGTAAATCCCCAAAATGAATGTCTATTGGGAAGTACTGTTAGTTAGAAACTATTGCATTGATCTTTTCTTCAGTGAGACTCTTGAAACTGTTTGTAGTTGTATGATTTTCTGACCAGTAAGTAGCCACAGAATGCTAAGCATGCCACTAGATGTCATCGTTCTGCTGCATGCACAGTAGAAGTGTTTGTGAGGGTCAGTGAAAATCTGGGATCAGTCCATTCATATGTGACCAAACTTAAAAACAATTAAAAAATTATAAAAATAATCACTAATAAGTGAGTATATAAGTACTACTGGAGCAAAACCTAAAAAGTTCCCTCCCTGGCAATTTAAGTCTCGAGGCAGTCAAAAATTAATAATTTAATTATATATATATATATATATATATATATATATATATATATATATATATATATATATATATATATATATATATATATATATATATATGAGTTGTTTATGTATGTGATTTGCATTAGTCTGTGAAGTAACAGTGTTTATAATTGTATTTGGATGGACATAATGCACACATTAATGCAGTGATGTGCTGTAATTTTAAAACAGGTTATTTTAATACATTATATTTAATACTAGGTGGTAATATTTCAGATAAGCCCTGTACCAAAAAACTGCAAGTAAAAACTAAATGCACATGTTACTGCCTAAAGATTGTAGTACACTGCACAAATGTTCGATCTGCACAAATTTGACAAGATTAGGTTTCAAACTGGAGTTGTTCATGTATTACATGCTTGGGATCACACACTACCAACGACTTTGAAGTTGTTCCAAACACAACACACTCACTCACACAGAAACACACTCAAGGAGACACATGGCAACTGAACACAATGTGTTCTCAAAACATGTTTGATATCCTCCCGCTGGACAGATTTGCAGTGTGCAGCTAAAGAAAAATAAAAAAAATTGCATATTCTGTTCATGATACAGTAGGTGATTTTCGGGGAAATTAATCTTCTCCAATCAGCAGACTGGTTTTGACTTTCAGCAACATAGTCAACTTTTCCAGACTGTAAACTAGGGCAGACTTGTATGAAGTATTCAGTGGGTGGCCTAGAAAAATGTTGCAAAGTGGACCAGACTTTGTGCTGGAGGTCAAAAGACTGTCTGTGTGATTAAAAGAATAGTTCACTCAAAAAAGAAAATTTGCTGAAAATGTACTCGCCATCAGGCCATATAAATGTAGATGAGTTTGTTTCTTCATCAGATTTGGAGAAATGCAGAATTAGATCACTTGCTCATCAATGGATGCTCTGCAGTGAATGGGTGCCGTAAGAATGAGAGTCCAAACAGCTGATAAAACATCATGATAATCCACACACCACTCCAGTCCATCGGTTAACATCTTGAGAAGTGAAAACTTTTATGTTTGTGAGAAATAAATCCAACACATTTTTAACTCTACAATTCATAATAATAATGCTCCCTCTATTAAAAAAGTCCAGCTTCCAGTCAAAATCAACAAAATATGTTTAGATCTGTTTTGGATGGTATTCTTTGGTAAACAGTGCTTGATCTCTCTCCTGATTCAGACAAGACCACTTGTCCACCAGAGAAAGCAATATCATTCAGGACTCCTATTTTAGCTGAACGCAATAACGTCTAATTGATGGATTTATGAAGAACTTGCAGCTTTTTATTTCATGAGACACTAATTGTTGGATGGTAGTCATGTGGATTACTTGTGGGTGAACTATTCCTTTAAACAGCTTGACTGATGTAGATGCTTTTTTTTCTCAATCACATGCCTTTACTTTACATTGAGCATTTTATACCAACTTCCAAAGTCTTTTCAGAGTCGGTGCTGACATTTCAGAGCGCATGTGATGCCAGGGTCAGGCGATGGATCTCGCTGTGTCATAATATAAACAGTAGTATTTATTCACACTGGGTATAAAAAGGGGATGGAAGAAGAAGCAGCGTTATGAGCTCTGAAAACTGTACAGCAGCTGTAAGATCTTTAGTTTTGAATACATGACTTAAGATGGCATCAAATCAATTTTAAAAGTGTTTTTCAACTGAAAAATCAAAATACTATTACCCTGCACATGTGACATTATTCTTTACTAGTACTTCCAGGTATAATTTAAAACATTGTATCCAAGTGATTTGTGTGCAGTAAAGAACACAGAAGAGCAACCTTTGCCTCCTCATGTCCTTATAAACCCATCAGTTTTAATTTCTCAAGTCTCACCGATGTTAGAACTGTTCCTCATCCTTTTCTTCACTACATTATAGAGCCCCTCAGTTCAACCTGTTGCTATGATGAATGTCGTCCCAGGACCCCCTGCTAACATGAGACTCCCACCTCCAGCCATGATCACAGGAGCCTTCCCTCCTCCTGGGTTTAACCCCCCACAGATGCCTGCAGGTACTGCCTCTTCTGAAAGACACGACTGCCGTTTTCAGGAAGGATGCATTTAGTTGGTCAACAGTGGCAGGAAAGACATAATGCTACAAATAATTCTATTTCAAATACATTATGTTCTTTTGAACATTCTATTCATCAAAGAGTACTTAAAACTAAAAAAGTTGTGGTTTCCACAAATATATTGAGCAGCACAACAGTTTTATACATGGATAATAATCAGAAATGTTTCTTGAGCAGTGCTTCATCATATTAGAATGATTTCTGAAGATCATGTGACACTGAAGTCTGGAGGAATGATGCTGAATATTCAGCTGCGCATCACATTTAAACGAATAATATTTTATAATTTAATCTTTTTTATTATTATTATTAAATAAATATAGTCTTGTTGAGCAGTAAATGACTTTTAAAAAAAATCATACTGACCCCAAACCTTTTTTTCTGTGTTTAGATGAATCGATAGACCTAGCATTAAATAATAAAACATGAATTGTTACCTTGTTTTAAACAGGATTCGCTCCTGCCGTCCCGGTGACCTCTCTGAACCCCGCAGGTCCTCCTCCATCCCTCACAGGTATCTATCGACTCTAACTCAATGTACACTTCAATTCAACATGAAATCAAAATAATACAAAAGGAGCCATGTTCTTGGTCAGATTGTAAATAAATGTCTTGTTAACGATTCATCAGTACACATAACTCCAAAGAAATCATAATGCTTTTTTAAAATCTTTCAAATTGTACTAAATACTGCTAATGTTTTTTTCTCTGTGAAATCAAACTCTGTTCTGATACAAAACCAACTCAGTTCCAGATGCATACAGTCAAGTGTATCTCTTTAAAACTACATTCATATTCTGTTTTACCTGGCAATATTTGGAAACTGGACTTGGTTGACAAGTATAGAAAGTCTGTCTGTAGTTACATGTGATGTTTTTGTCTTTTGCATTATCAGAAACCGCAATCGAAGAACCTTCAGATGAATCTTACGAGGCTCCCAAGAGTCACATGGACCTGACAGGAGCTCAAGCGCTCAGTCCACCGCCTCATGGGGGGATTCTGGGGCCCAGACCGGGACCCCTACCGCCACACGCCCCTGTGGGACTCCGCCCACCCTTCATGCCTCCCTTCGCTAATAATGGCCCCCGTTCCACCCTGCCCCCTCCCACTTTGCCCCCTCAAATGATGCCCCCTAGGGGCCACAACCCCATGTTCGGAGAACCCCCTGTGAGCCGATTCCGGATGCGCATGATGGGTCCTCCAAGACACGAGTTCCCCCGTCACAGGCTCCCAGTGGGTCCTAGAGGAGAGGAACCGCACTGGCGAGATCAAGGTCCTGAAAGGGGCCCGGACAGATTCGGAAACGAGCCACCGTTTCATCGGGGTGGATGGGGAAGGGGCGGCCCTCGCGGACGAAGTCGGTTTGGAAACTGAGTTGCGTGTTTTTTTAGGGCACTACTGACTTCATCTGAGACTGGACTGTGCTAAACAGTACTCCGTGTCCTCGTGAAACAGGAATACAGAGAAAACATTCTACGTATTATATACAGAGTCCATATGAAAAGAATAGACACTGTTTCTGAAAGTCCACATCTCTGGATATGAGTGATGGTGCTCTCTTTTCTACATGTCGTCATGTTCGTTTGAGTAGGCGAGACACAACCAGGGATCATATATTATGAAATTCCCATCTCGCTCCATGCGAAACCTTCAATGTCTGTTGTTTTTGGACGGTACACTCACGACCACAGACTAATGTTAGAGATCTAGTGTAACATGTTCAGTGTAAATAGTCCAGATTTGCACATTTCACAAGTGTTTAACTATGAAGAAATAACCTGTAGAAACCCATCTTCCGTTCTGTATATTTGGAAGTAGTATTTACTTAAAAACTAATGTAGGCTTTCAGGAAAGAAGAAAAGCGAACCCCTGACTTTGGTAGAGTATCATCTTCAGCCGGTTCATTTTACGAAGCTATTTTTACTTGTTTTTTTTTGTTTTGTTTTTTTCTGTCTTACTGGTTTATATTAACATGCTAAAACAAAGACGAGTAAATGTTGTGGCTACTTAAACTGACTTTGTTTCTTTGTAAGGAAGTGTATGAGAATGCAGAATTGCGGTTCTCTCAGTAGAGGGCGCTATTCGTCAAGACTCAGACATGAATCATGTCAGTCTGGTAAAATGATCAAACATTTTTCTTAACCAGGGTTATTAAAGCTAACTAAAAACATTCAAAAAAGTTACTTGAAAAAACATTTTAAAACATTTTCTTTTAATTAGTTAATTTTCCGAGGCAACATTTTTTTAGTGTAGTTTAACTTGAATAACTAAAAGTAAAACTGAAATAAAAATTAACAAAGTTACTGCAGCTTGAACTAAATTAAAAGTATACTTGAACTAAATTGTAAATATTAACTATATTTAAATTATTAATTTGAATATTAATTCAAATGTTTAAGGCAGGTACAGTTGAATTGTTCCAGAAGGTTCCAGCACAATCCGTGAGCGAACAAACCAAGCCATGCATTTAATATTCATCACATTAGATGTGATTAATTGCGTCTGCGTTCTTAATAGATATTTCACTCAAGTGCTGTTAATGCACATAAAGCCAGGAATATATTTTTTTTTTTTGTTGCAAAAACAACACATAATAAATTTAAGAGAATATGTAGTAATATATTACTAATGTATTACTACTGTATGCTCATACTATACTATACTAATATAATACTTTTAATAATGATTTGTTTATTCAATAATTTATTAGGTAGGCTACGGTTTTATTACAATTCCCTTATTTTGTGATGACTTGTGTAGTGTAATAATCAAAATATAAAACCATTATTAAATAATAAAAATGTAAATATGCACATCACTTGATTTGCACGTATTATTCTAGTAATAATAATAATAAAAAGAAATAATTCTAGTACTATAATTCTAGTGATAATTAAAAAAAGAACGTAATAATATAATATTAATAATATTTATTATTATATACTATTTAATTATTTTGTGAGGATTATGTGTTTGTAGTGTAATAATTGTAACCACTATAAAAGTAGGAAATCATAATTAATACACATTTTTTTTAAATGCGCATGCATTGAGTAAAAATTGTTATCCTAGTGATCATTATAAAAAGAAATAATTTAAATTCTAACACTGTTTAAAATATATTTTTTGCTCAATGGATCAGCATGTGTCAAACAAGTGTGTGCGCGCGCACCACGGTTACAGCGCGCGCTCCTCCCTTCAGCCGCGAGCTAAACACTGGAAGCGCGTGTGCGCGCCGGAGCGCCGCGTCTGACAGCAGAGACCCGCTGGATGCCATGATGTTTCACAGTCACCTCACACGCAGGACCCGCGCGGAATTATGACAGGTATGTTCACATAATAACACACATTTATAGATGAATGGCTTTATTTTGTGTGGAACTGCGATGAGGCGGCAGAAATGCTGAAGCGCGTGACTGCGGCATCACTGGAGACCGCACGTGCTGGGCGAGAAATGTTAATTGACTCGCTGTAATTGTGTTTGTTTATCAGGACTGCGTGTTTTTCCAAAACAAATAACGGCTGCGTTTAGGTTAACGTTAGTGGTTCTCAGCTAACGTAAACCGCTTTCGGTTCCCGCCCTCTTTCTAACGGAAATTCTGTCAGAATTAGAAAGCATAATAATAAGAATTTACAACATACTACAATAAATAGCTAATATGTTTTAGTAAATAGTTTACTAGATTCCCATGTAAAATATAACAAATTAAAAATCTGAAAACTTTTACTTTATCCAGTAGCATCTTATTTGATTATTCACGGATTCATTTTTTCACCATTATTTTTCCAGACTTTGTAAAAATTCGCAATATGAATTCTGTGCAAATTGTTTTACGATTTCTCTCGTAAAACCAAAACATCAGTGTATGGTTTTAAATCAAGTAAGTTAAACCTTAAAATAACCTTTACTGGATGCTCTGTATATGTTTTAACAAAAACGTTCCTTCAACATTCAAACAACATTAGTTTATTGTTATGAAAAATAGGCGTTCTTATAAGATTATCACAGAAAAACTTTTTTTAACGTTGTGGAAATGTTAGTATATGGTTATTAGAAACAAAGGATTGTTCCTAAAATGTTAGGAGTTGGTTCTCAAAAATAACCAGACGTGAACCATGTGGTAACATTAAGGGAACGTTCTTAAGTTCCATCATATGCTTCTATTAGAGTTCTGCTGGTAATTATGGGTTATGTGTTTTATTTTCAGCAGTTAAAGTCAAACGGATGCATTTGAGATGCATCAGATGTTTGCGTGTGTTATGAATTCGTCTGCAGGATGCTCAGTCAATGCCAAGGGCACGAGCTCCCGGGGACCCTGTCCTTACGGCCCAGAGCTCACTGTACACGGCCGTGACAATCCATCATTGCTTGTGTCATTTGTGGTTTTTCCTCTTGAATAAATGTGGCGAGATTGGCTTTTCTTGATGTGTGTGATGGCCTGACCCCTGCTGTCTAGCATCTGGTGCATTGATGCTCAGAATATGTGCCACATGATGACATGCATTGGATCTTTCTTGATTAAAAATGGATGTTTTAGTGCATTTCCCTGAATTGATCAAATGCATAAACTATGCATAATATTATTTTATTAATACATTTAAGTATTTAATCTCATGATGTGTTGCGGGCCATTATTATGGCTATTTAGTTGCTTTAATGTTCTGGGTAGTTGTTAGGTGGTTGGTCAAAAGACCAACCCAAAGTTTATAATATTAAGATATGGCTCAAATCCCTGCTTCATTAGGAGACTATGGCAGATTTACATCTGTTTTATTTGATTAAAATAGCAATATTTACATTGTTTTTTTTTTCCACCTATAGGGCAATAATATTAAAATCTGACAATATTTGGCTATTTCGAGATGATGCATTCAAATTTACCCGATAATGTTCTTGCTTGCTTGGGCATTGATGGTTCCCACAGGGTGCAATAGTGCCCACCCACTCCTCTGGAAGTATTTATTCCACTCAATTTTCCCATACAGATTTTATAAAAGGGTTTCGTTAAAGGATTATAAACCAAAAACCAAACCAACCAGCTACAAGGTGAATCACAACATTAAAAACTTTGGATTTTAAGCAAAAAAGTATTTATAAATCTGATTAAAAAGTTAAAGGTACAAGCCTGTGTTGGTCTAAGTAACGTTCTAATAATGTTTGCAAAAATTATCAAATGGAATGTTTCCATAAAGGGTTAGTTCACCCAAAAATGAAAATTCTGTCATTTGAGACAACATGAGGATGAGTAATTATTGACAGAATTTTCATTTTGGGTTGAATTGACCCATTAATGCTTGCAAGAATTTTTTTTTTTCTAAAACATAAAAAAAAAATTATGTTGTGAACGTTAAGAAAAAATTCTGAAATAATATTTTAAGTTTACTGCAAAATATGCATGTATATACAAATATAAGTCTTTTGAGAGTGTAGAGAGACCAACTTGTTTCATTCGTGGTGCTTCATGGGACTCTGATTGGTGTGATTTTTATATACAGCATCATGGGTAATCTAGTTTTCCACAGAATTCATCTTTTGAACATGATATTTTAAGAATATGTTGGAATAATGTGTGATAGTTTTTCAATTATCATTAAAAGTCCGTTTTCCATGGAGAAAGTGAATGGAATTATTATTTCCCGAACCTGACTGTTGAACTTTATTGTGTCAGTTATAAAATGAACGATTGACCAATATGTTCAGGCGTTTCCCAAAAGTATCGAAAGCTTAAGTAGATGATAGAGACTATTGGTGCCAATGGTTTCTACGATATAAGAGAAGATACGATCTCTGATGCTCTGAGAAGAATGAAAAAGAGAGATGAGAGGCGTTGGAATGCATTGATATGCACCAGTCAGCCATATGCTAAAATAAACAGCTGTATAATCACCACTCATTTAGAACTCATACATATTATATTATTACAGTTTTTGACCTGTGTTTCATAATGCAGTCTTCTACTGATGCCCGTAACCCTTGCTATTCCAGCTGTCGTGGATCTTCTTTATCATAATGTTTGTGTGGGCCTTTAGTGGGATCTGTATATTAATAGCAGGGTTTGTACAGATCTTGATGTTTGTTTTGTGCTGCGATAAAACATGCCAAGTGTAAAGACTCCAAATATGCATATTTTAAATCTTCCCGACGTGAATTATTCATATCATACCCACCTCCACAGAATTGTTCATTCACTCCAGAAAAGGCCCAGTATAAATGGAGCACTGTTTTTGCTGAGACAGTTGGTTTTGTGTTTGTTTATAATAAAGACAGCGGGATTCACCGACCGCAAACGGTCTTCATTGATTTACCGTCAGCAAAAAATTCTGAGGGTGTAACGTGAATTATTTTGAACTTAATCGTCCTTTTGTCTTTGAACTCTTTACAGTGCTGAATTAAGCGTATTGTTGATCCTTTTTAGATGCTTAGGCTATGATTGGTTAAATTCAGCGAAGTCTTGAATTATTATCTCTCTATATGTATACTAAGTTGTCTTAGTTTATGTTTGTTAAGGATAGAATATGTATTTGTATTGCTTAACTTTATTGATTGGTGTGCAATAACTTATTTTTCATCTGGCAAAAGAATACAGTAGATTTATATTGCAGAAGTTGTTCGCCCAAAATTAGCTGAAAATAAACTCCCCTTCAGGCCATCCAAGATGTGGATGAGTTTATTTCTTAATAGAAACAGATTTGGAGAAATGTAGTATTACATCACTTGCTCAACAGAAGATGCTCTACAGTGAATGGGTGCCATGCGAATGAGATTCTGATGGCACCCATTCACTGCAAAGGATCCAAAGTCAAACATTTGCTTGAGAAATTGTGAAACCTCTAGTCTTGATTTAACTTGATCTGCATTAGTCATTGCTTCCAGTGATTCATCTGTGCAGTAGTGCAGTTGTGTTTGCTCAGGAAATGAAGCGATCATTTCTGAGGTTAAACACTGGCTTGAGTCCAGGCTTCAATTAATTTGATATACTTTGAATGGAGGGAGTCCAGACAACATGCCCACTTGAGTGAGATAAACAAACTGCTTAAGAATGTTTCTTGTTGCTTTAAATGGCCCTCTTTGTGCGTAACTCATCTCCATTGCCTTAATCACGGGCTTATTGCCAGAATTGTCCTGTGAGTGTTATTTGCATCTTCTGTGAAGAACAGCGGATTACTTCTTCTTCCTCATACAACATGGGTACACATCACGTTTCTGGTTTGCAGCAACTTATTTGCTTGTTTGATCCTGCTGTGCTGTTTTAACTAAATCGACGTTTTGTAATCAGATTATTTGTGTTCAGGACATGTTGGGTGTCCCATGTTTGGACATGTGGCCATGTCTCGGGTTATTTGTTTTGAATATTTTCTGTGGACATGGTATTACGAGATTCCCAGGATTTGTGAAGGAATATCAGCGCTATGACGAAGACATGTCATGGTACCTCTGCCTACGTCGCGTGTGATATTTTCAACCTGATTACGTATTAGGTGAAGTCGTGGACACGCATCGCAGAGCAGTGCAAGCTAAGGTGAGCATTTCTGTTTATAAAGCATATACATTTTTGTATTTATTTATTTTTTTTAAATTGCGATTGTTTCACTAGATAAGACCCTTATTCCTCGTCTGGTATCGTGTAGAGCCATTTGAAGCAACACTGAATCTATAATTTTGACCTTTAACCGTTTGGTAGCCATTGAAGTCCACTATCCTGGAATGTTTTCATCAAAAACCTTAATGTCTTTTTATCTGAAGAAAGAAAGACCTTAACTTAATCTTGGATCACATAGGGGTGAGTAAATTATTAGGAAATTTTAATTTGAAAGTGAACTAATCCTTTAAACCTGTATTATGACAATAGTTTTTTGCAACAAAATTTCAATATCATGATAATACCATATACCATGATAAAAGCATTAACGATTAATCGCAACATGAAAGTTTAATACAGGCATATCCCATATATGTATATAATTCTGTGAATATAATTACGGTCTATAATTACAGAATCATATATGTATAGTGCATAATATATGTAATATATTTATATTATATTCAGTATATTAATGTATTATTATAAAACAATTATTTGAATATTTCTCAATTATTTATGAATTATAAAAATTTTTTCAATGCATTTAAAAAAAACATTGAGTTTGGTTAGTCCAATGTACCCCTGCTTCACCTTCTTCTTAGTTAGTGTTGTCATGTTCCATATTTAGTCTGTTTTTCTCATTTGTGAGCTGTTGTTCTGGACGTTGTGAACCGTGTGGAGTTGGACTCTCACCAGTCCTCATGGCTCGATGGTTTGTCCCAGATACTCAGAGCTTCAGATGACCCAATTAGATGCTTTTACTCATTGTGTTTCTGAGAGTGACACAACACGTGAAATATGTATTACAATACACCTGCGCTCATATTTCGCCGTGCAGGCTTTAAATTACAGTGCATGTGGAACTCCACCTGATTGGCTGGTTTCTCTGCCCATGCACACCTGATTGGTTCTGATCTGTTTTAAATCTTTAATTGGTTTGATTTATGTTTTAAATCATCCATCTCCTCTCACTCTAGTCCTGGAGAGGACAGATGTGAGGGCTTTGCATAATTAACCATGCATCTTTATTTCTGCTGGTAATGGATGCTGGGAAGGAGAGGGCAGCTGCTGAGCCAGCGTGGCTGAGAAAAGACATGCACGCCTGCACATGCAGGGTCTCGGATACACATGGATAATCTCTAATCCTGATAAAAATGAAGGATGAATTTGTCAGGAGGGGCGACTCAGGCTCATGGCTCTGGGAATGACTCAGCATCCTCTGCCTCCATTATAACACATCTACTACGACTGATGAACCCACAGAGCATTGTGGGGAAACTGAAAGTGGGTCTTTTAGCCCAGACGTATAAACCAGGGCCATCCATCAGTGCTGTTAATTATGCAGGAGATAAATGATCCACGTAACTTTAGCATGACGGAGGACAGATGCTGAGGAGAAATGTCACGGTGTAGCTATTCCGTATTTAGCATATCCAGCCTTATCTGAGATCTGATACACAAGTAAATACACCAGCACATGTTATTGTCAGCCTGATGTGATTGTGTTTCCTAGCCCTGTTTATGAAAACAGACAGATGCTCCCACTGAAATGAAACTCCTATTTCATTGTTGTTGATGAGAATTGGCTTCTAGCTTGGATGATATATAACTGGAACATCAGTTTATAACTAGTTTGGTCATTGCAAGGGAAAAGTGCCAGGATGTTGTGCTGCTGAGCTTTTAGGAAATAATTTTCCCACCTTTTTTCATGCATAAAAATTCTCTTTAAAAAAGAAACATTTAAATCTGTGCAATGATGTCTAGGATTAGAATATCAGAAGTAAGTCACAAGGGACATACGAGGCACACAAAAGGCAGTTTCCTGTGAATGGCCCTGATTTTTTTCACATCGTTTTATCATTTTTATCCACTGCACAGATTTTTCCTCTGAAATCAGCACATTGTGTATTTTTCTGTTGAGGGAATGAGTGATTTTGCTAAATCAGGTAATGTTTTGCATGTGGCTGGGAGGTTTTCTGGATGATCTGAACGGAAGGATTGACTGTCCCTCAGTTCAACTCTGCCTGTGTTCACCATTTATTTTTATTACGGACGCAGATTGTCAGTGGGATTGTGATGGCACAGAGGCATTTGGCGCAAATATGGAAATGCATCATTGCTTAAGTGGGACCGTTTGATTTGCCCTGTATTTGCAGAACAACGACGCTCGTTTATTTTATGTCACTAGGTTGAAGGAGTAAATTACCCAAAAATAATATTTCAATTTTTTTTTCTCACTCTCATGTCATTCAAAACTGTTTCCTGTTAACTTTGCGTACAAGACAAAAAAAAAATGTTTTTTATTTTTATTTTATTTTTTTATAAAAAGGACTGTCCATGTCTTTCAAAAAATCTTTAACAAAAAAAATATACAGGTTTGATATGTTTTTATTTTTGGGTCAGCTTTTTGGTCTTTTAAGGAATGGTTCACCCAGAAATTAAAATAAAAGATTTTTTTTTTTTTCACCTTCAGGCAATCCTTCATCAGATTTGGAGAAACTTTGGATCCTCTGCAGTGAATGAGTGCCGTCAGAATGAGAGTCCAAACTACTGATAAAAACATCCCAATAATCCACTAGTTATCTACAGCACTCCAGTCCATCAATTCATGTCTTGAAAAGCCAAAAGCTTTGAGTTTGTAAGACACGAATCCATCATTCAGGCTTTTTTTTTTTTTTTTTTTTTACTTTAAACTGTCACTTCTGATCAAAAATACGAGTCCATAATAACATTTCCTCACATGGAAAAGTCCATCTCCTGTTCTCCTCTCACATCAAATCCACCCACATATTTGTTTAGAACAGTTTTGGACTGTTTTTGCTTGTAAACGGTGCTTGATCTGTGCAGGTTTCTCTCCTTATTCCGACGATATGACTTTTTCACTGGAAAAGCAATATTATGGATTATTTTGTATTTGTTTCTTACAAACACACGGCTTTTCATTTCACAAAATGTTAACTGATGGACTGGAGTGGTGTGGATTACTTGTGGATTATTGGGATGTTTTTGGACTCTAATTATGACGGCACCCATTCACAGCATTGGTAAGCAAGTGATATAATGCTATATTTCAATCCAAATCTATTGCTGTGAAGACATAAACTCATATGCATCTTAAATGAACTGAGGCGATTTTATTTAAAACATTTTTTGCCAATTTTCATCTTTGTGTGACCTTTTTTCTTTAAGACAAAAATTGTTGACCTCAAAATCGCTCACCAGAGCAGCTTACCTTTGTCCCGCCACACTGTGCAGTAATCAGCGTGCAGTCATGCAGCCTAAAGTCACGTGACTCTGCAGAAACCCCCCCTTCCTCTGGTGCTGGGTGTACAATCATGATTGTAGAAGAAGATCAGCCCACCTCATGCCAACATATCATCGTTTGCCTGAGCGTTTACATGACATGTTCTGGCTAGTTTGCATTCAGAGAGACAGACTGCTTTGATGTATATTGGAGAGAAGAAGAAGAAGGAGATGAGATGGAGTCTGCTGGGGATCTTCACTAATGATCTCAAGTATGTTCTGGCCAATCCCTTTCATCTGGTCCCTTATACTAAGCCTGACTCTCTGTTGTCTCAGATCGAGCCTAGCAGGACTGTAATAAATATTTCTTTTTCTTCTTAAGCCCTGATTGAAGTGAGGTATGGCCGGTGAGAGCCCTCTACTCCACGCTTATTCTACATGTAGTTGTACCAGAGAGGGAAAGAGTGAAGATCAGATCCTAGTAAGCCAACATGCCGGGGATTTATTAGGGATTTGAAGAAGCAATCTCAAATATTGAAACGTATTTAGCAGCTGTTGCTTCCTAACAAGAATCTTACAAGTTCAATCCAGAGTTCCTGGAACATCTGAGTCATCTTCTCAACCCTTTTAGACTCTCAGAATATAGACAAAAATATACAATCACTGTAGTTTTTTCTTCATATTTAATGTAACAAAGATTATTCTAAACGAGTGGGTATAAAACATTAAGTAATATTATACACATTACTGTTCAGATAGTTGGGGTTTAGGATTTTTATGAAGAAATTTAATATTCTTAAACATTAATTTAATATAAAATTTAAAATAACTGTTTTCCATTGTAGTGTTTAAAATGTAATTTATTTCTGTGATCAAAGCTGTATTTTCAGCATCGTTTCTCCAGTCAGAGTCACATGATCTTCAGAAATCATTCTAACATGTTGATTTTGTGCTCAAGAGACATTTCTGATCGTTATCAATGATGAAAAAAGTTGTGCTGTTTCTTTTTCATGATTCTTTGATGAATAAGAAGTTGAACGGCATCTATTTGCATTTATTCATTTGAAATAGGTTTTAAAAAATGTTTGAATAAAAATAGCATTTTTTTCTTTATTTTGACTTAAAAAATGTTTCATATTTTAAACATTATACATGTCTTTACTGTTACTTGAACTGACCACAAACATTTGAATAGTCCATTATGTATAGATTTATGCATTTAGCAGACACTTTTATCCAAACGACTTACAGTACAATCAGGCTATAAATTTTGTAATATTTTTATAATTTTTTTAACCAGTATCTGTGTTCCCTGGGAATTGAACCCATAACCTTTTGCGCTGCTAACGCAATGCTCTACCACTGATAACAGTGGTATAAAGCTATAAAAAATAATAACCACATTTAGAAATAGTTTTATTTTTAACTAAATTTTTATATTTATTGCAGTTTCACGTGGACTCGAGTCGGCTGTATTATGGTTGACTTGATCACAGATACTTTAATGTCTACTTTTTAAATGATAGATATAGTAGAAAGTGATAAGAAAATATTGGGAAGAATCACAAGCCAGACTCAAACCTGCACCACCTACACTATCAACACTATGACCTTTACTGCGATTGGTGATACTTAGACTTGGGGTTGAGCTAAGTATTGAATTTAATCTCTTTATGCAGCATTTATGCAACAGGCATTGATGACAGCAGCCAATTCAGTTTTCATCTGCTGCTTGATTAAAAAATTGGGTTGAAAATGTTTATTCACTGAATGGTTGCATGAAATTATTACAGGACTATCCGACTGTCTTGATAAGACAAAACATATAAATCATGCAAAGCAAACAAACGCTTGCGGTCACATGAGAGGTGCAGTGTTTCTCATCCCTGTCATGTTTTATAATCAGACAAGAATGTGATTCCCAAGTCACATCATGTTTCTGTACATCTCTTTGCTAAGCCAGGGCATTGTTTCCAGTGTTATGAATATGTATTGTCTCTGAACGTGATTCCAAACAGCTGTGAGTAAATTTGGAGTGCTTTTCTGTGCTTCTGGCACGTCGATGACTTTAAATGGAAATCCCAGTTAGGCTGCTAGGTTTAGAGTCACTGAAATATTGTGGATTCAGGAACAGTACGCAGCTTCTCTGTGTGAACACTGATGTTTTTTGTCTCAGTTGGGGATGCTTTATTGAATTCCTCAGTGACTGACATCAGAAAACCTAATGCAAACACGGCAGACCGCGAAGGTAAAGTCCCTGACTGTAGAAGAAGACTGCCTCAGTTTGAAGAAGGATATTGCGTTTGCTTGTCCTTCATTATTGTGGTTTGCTGGTCTTAAGGGTGATTCTCTACATGAGCCGATTGAGGGCTGTTTGGTTTGTTTTAAAGCATAATGATGAAGTTTAGCACAGGTTTGCACACAACGGTAACATATTATTAAGCATTTTATATTTAATTTTTAATAACTTGTTATATTGGATTTTAACAGTCAAATAACTGATGCAGTAATTTGTGCTTCTGCTTTTATACTGAAGGGGCGATAAAGATACCTTCCGTTTTTTTGCCATTAAACCAGGTGTTTTTGCTATAAATGTATAGACATAGGACTCCTTGATTATGAGAAAAATCATAATAACAATTATTTTGGTCATTATTGTAATCACGATTATTCAACATGATTATGAGTGGGCCATATGACCAAAAAAATTTATGATTTATTTGAAAACAGCGATCAATTTATATGAATAATCTAATTTAAAATAAAACAACTTAGTCTTAATTTTAAGAATTAAACTTCATTAAAGATAAAAATTCCTTTAGTTAAAAGCAATGAGTGATTTCTGTTTAATATGAAGCACACCGTCTGCAGAAGGACCCTGCTGTCACTTTAAGAGCCGCCTGGATCAAATTTACTGTTACACACATATTTACATTCTCAAGTGTTTGCATTCATTTATTACATAACCGGTGAGGGTTTATGTGAAAAACAACTAAGCGCCACATTTTTTTGCGTGTATCTGTCCATTTAGGCACACACATAGTGTTAAAATAATTTTTTGTCCTTGTTCTGTTCCATTTCTGAGTGCATCACAGAAATCCTCCCGAGGAATAGAGCTTGTTCTTTTTAGAAACATGAATGAATCTAATCCACTTAAATAAATCAAGTTCGTCCCATTTTGCAAGTCATGTTACACGATTTTACTGATTTGCACATGAAATTGGGCTATTTCTAGAGGAGGAAAAGCGCGCCACTAGAGGGCAGAATGGGGATGCAATAATCATTTAACTCGATTTTTGTGTTTTCATAATCGTTGGAGGCTGAAATCGAAACTGTATTCTCTAGTATCAAACTTTCTCTCTAGTAGTTATAGCTAAAGAATCCTTAGCAGTGCTGAGAATGCAACATGTACTCATTGTGAATTAAAAACACATTATAGAACGTGATGTTTGAAATGCACTTTGCTCATTTAGAAGAAAATTGAGGTGTTTAATTTTTAGTGAATTATGCTTTTAGTTTTTTATGCTTTTTTTTGTAGTGAAATAGATATTTTCTTAAATACATCAGGAATAATGTACAGTAAGTGAGTCATTTTCGCAGAATAAACCCAAATATGAGAAGAAATTCAGGAGCATTGAATTCAGCCTCCTCCTTTTTACGTTGGTTTGTTGCTGAACCTCTATTTTGCATTAATGGTCATCTAACTAAACATTATCTCAATTATCACGCAACTACTTAATAAAGAAATGAATATATGGACAGCAAATTATTTTATTAGATTACTTGTAAGGACTGTGCAAAGACAAAATATTTTTGTGTCTAATGCTCAAGAAGCCTGCATTTATTTGATCCAAAATACAAGGAATTTTTTAAATTGTTATTGCAAATTAAATTAAACGTTTTCTATGTGAATATATTTTTAAAATGTAATTAATTTTGGTGATGCTTACTCCAGTTTTCAGTGTCACATGATCCTTCAGAAAGAATACTAATATGTTAATTAACTGCTCAAGAATTTGTATACGTTTAGAAATATTTTGATAATTTTTTCATGAATAAAAGTGTTGATTTAATTGTTTCTGAGTAATATATTGTGTCAAATATGGCATTATTTATGGTTGCAGCTAGGACTGTAGCTATCGAATATTTTAGTAATCGAGTATTCTACCAAAAATTCCATTAGATTCATTTCAATGTTTTCTTGCTTAATTAAAGTGCAATATTAATTATGCAAGAGACAATAAGACTCCTGGGTCTCTTAAATTAACAACTAAGTTTCCTTTTTTAGAAAAAATATTTTTATTTTTTAAATGCATAGAATGCAATGCATACATCAAAAATAAACATTTAATTATTACCCATTGTTTCTCTGTCTGTACTTGTACTGTGAACAATGACAATAAAGTTGACAGATGAATTAAGTGCATTTAAATGCCATTCAGTTGGGGTTTTAAATAAAGCATTTTCTGAGATGCACATTAAACATTAAACACATAAAACATTAATTTAATTTATCTCTTAATTATTGAAAATTAAGCAAACTTAACTTTTTGGTACTAACCCGCAATAACTAAACTAAACCAGACTTTTATTTTGACAGGTTGACGTACCTTTACAGTTCAGTGTATGTGATGTGATGCTAGTTTTACTCAAATCAAACGGTCAAATGCTCATGAAGTGACTGTCAGAGCAGTTCAGGAGATGTTGTTCATGTGTTCTCCTCTTATTTAGTGAGACAGCAGACGCTGAAATCACCGCGAGCGTCACGCGCGCTTCAGTATGTGTGATAAAGGAAGATGCTTCTGCTCCATTTGTTAACACAGACATGCAGAACATGCAGCATTCATATTTAAAAAGACGGTTCCGGCTTCATATTTACAGATATTAGTCCATATCCTGATTTGATGTAAGTGCAATGATCTATTTTAGATAAATCCATTCAAAATTTGGCAAATTCCGTACCATTCCGCGTTAAACTGTAAATTACGTTTTTATGACTGGATTCTGCGATTCCCTCCGTGAAAACATAGGGCCCTAGTTGTGGTATGCCAGCGCTATCTTGCAATGGACACAACCCACGACGTTCTCTTTACGTTTGCCCGCACGCTCAAATCAAAACACTGCTGACTCCTGAGTCTCCTTCCACTTTGTGGGTGACGTAAACACGTTGCGTCACATAAAAAAAAAAAATTATTGCGAAAGAACCTGACGTGAGATTTAAAATAAATTAAAAGAGGCTTCGAGGCAGAGGAATTTGCCTTGATAATTTTTTGTAATCGAGTTACTTGAGAAATCGTTTCAGCCCTAGTTGCAGCATGCTAATCACTTCAGTTTTGGTGTGACTGAATTATTAAGAAGAATATCTCCTTCAGCAATAGGACTTTCTGTCTGGAATTGGGGTCACCGAGGTCATTTCCAATTCTGATACTATATAATTATTATTTCACATCCCAACATTTCCATATTAAAATGGCCTGAGGATCTGAAGCATCATGAATACTAAACTGCTTCATAATAGATCAGCCCCTACTGTAATGAATCATTGGATGCAGAATATGAGAGGTTCTTAGGAAGCGAACAGCTGAGAGTTTATCATGTGGAGCAGACACGGCGGTCCGTCTGGCGTTCCTGTGGGATCAGACGGACCTGCGTTTACCCTGTTCCTCCTCACATCGCTGGGAGACTGTCATGTGACGCCTGTCTCACTCCTCACAAAAACAACACCGACTCATCTCGTTAAAGCTGATGTGTGGCATTTCTGCACACATCATTGCTAACCTTCATAATGCGTCATATGAAACTGAATAATTGGAATAATGTAGGGCAGGACTTGATTTTATCCATCAGGATTCGATTGGATTTTGAATGTAATTTTGTTTCTCTGAAACGAGTTGCAAATTGTTTGAAAGGTAAAAGTTATTATTGAATGTCAGGGCGAAAGCAAAAGTAATGTACTTACTTTTTTACTAATTTAATGTTAATTATTATGAAATTCAAATTGTAATGTGTATTTTAATTCTTTGAATTATTTAAATATAAATTAGACAGTTTTCATGATTTTTTTTATTAGTATTATTGAATATCAAGTTTTTTACATTTACTGTTATTTTTTATTTTAGATTATTTTATAGCATTGTTATTGTGTTTATTTTTATTTTTTAGAATTATTTGGAAATTTTTCATTTTTATAGTTATTATAAACTTTTGTGAGTGAATTAAACATAAGTTCATACTGATTTTAAATAAATTACTCCAATTACTAAAATTTTTAGCTTTCTTCTTCTTTTCTCAATCTCTGTTTCTCTCTCTGTTTTATTGGGAGAAAGTTATTAACTATTATGGGATTATTAACCATATTAACCATTAACCATTTTTTAATTGTTTTTAGCAATATTATGGAATTATAACATTTTTTTTATTCTTTTTTTTTAATTATCATGGGTTTATTAGTATGTATTCTTATTTTTATTTAATATTAATTATTTAAATCAAATATGACTTCATATTGTTTTTAAATATGTTACAGTAAGGATGCTAAAGACAGTCTTCCTTCATTCTCTCTCTCTCCCTCTCTCTGTCTCTCTCTGTCTCTCTCTCTCTCTCTCTCTCTCTCTCTCTGTCTCTCTCTCTCTCTCTCTCTCTCCCTCTGTTCTATTTTGGAGAAAGTATCCAGCTGTGTAGTTTGTACAGATTAGGGGTCACAACCTTGGCTGGCAATGTTAGTCACTTTTAAACGGCATCAGACTAACCGCAGTGTTGAGGTTCTTATTTTAGACAGTTTAATCACAATCGTCTAGACAGGAGGTTGTGTTCTGAGCTGCGTACAGTCCAGTTCATCTGTTTGAGCGTCTTGCCCCCTTCACAGCGAGCCAAGGCTGGGTTATATCATCCAGCCAACACTGCCATCAATCTGGCCCCGGGCGTCTGTGCTGCTATGTATGTAAAGCAGCTCGCAGATCACATGATCAGAGAGACTGAACACCTTCCTGCTACCAAACACTGTGACCACTGCCTGGCATCCCAGAATACCTACACAAGGTGTGTGTGTGTGTGTGTGTGTGTGTTGAAAATGAATTCCGCTCAGGTCGTCATCATTGACGTCTGTGTCTCTCTCCTCCTACAGCTCTGGTGCTATGACAACAACGCTGCTGCCTTCCCACCAATCACACCTCTATCTCCACAGACACATATGCATGCTGTTCTGTCCAAATATTTAAGATTTAACCTCTTCAAGCGAGTATTGTGGCATATGATAGATGTTTTTTGTGGAAAGATAATAGTGAGGTTGTGATGGGTGAATATTACTAAACCGGTTTAGGGCCTGAACATGCCTAGGACATAGTTTTACACACACACACACACAAAAAAGATAAAAACAGTAAATCATATTTTGCATGCATTTATAGATTTATCGCAGTGTGGCATTATTTTAGGGAAAATTAAGCATATTAAGGTCATTTTTTACGTCAAAATCAAAAGAAAAAATACTCAATTGAATTTTGCATGATAAAATGGACCCTATTTATAGATTTACTGCATTGTGAAATTATCTGAATGACAATTAAGCACATATTTCCCCTCATATCCTCTTTGCCATATTGCATTAAAATGTCGTTTTCAAAAATAATATATAATGAGAATAATAGGGGAAATTTTTTTCTAAAATGCCCAGACACATGATGATAATAAGAATAGGAAGATGATGTAAATAATTGTCAGAAAAATTATATTGCATTGAAAAAAATGATGAATGGAAAGGGGGGAGGGGTGTCCTAAAATAAGCATATATATATATATATATATATATATATATATATATATATATATATATATATATATATATATATATATATATATATATATATATAAAAATGTCCCCTAGATATAGACTTTTTGTTTATTTTGGTGGGATGCGCTCTTTAGGCGGAGCTGTGTGGAAAAGTGGGCGGAGTCAGTGTTTGTGAGTGGCAGTTTTGAAAACTTTTGTAAATTTGAGGCTCTCCCCAGGGTCTCCCCAGAGCTGTTCAGACTGATGATAGAAATGACAGCAGGAAAATGTGCTTAATAGTTATAAAAAAATAATATTGTAATGGGAAATGGTCATAAAATAAGCTTATAAAAAATCTAATTAATAATTTTTATTTTTATTTTGTGGTTAAATTTGCCCTAGACAGCTTTTTGTGGGGTGCACACTTTATTTAAAAGGGATAATTTGCCCTGAGGTGGGCGGAGCTCTGTGGGAAAGGTGTGAGAAGTGGGCGGAGTCTGTGTTTGTGAGAGGTGGGTTTGAATTCTTGTGTAAATTTGGTGCTCTCGGCAGGGTCATACCAGAGCCGTTCAAACAGACCAAAAGGAGCAGAACCACACACATTCCTGCTCCCAATCTCACTCATTCCGAGACAGAAGGAAAGGGGGAAGGGGAAGGAGGTAAAAGAGTGTGGGAGAGGGGAGGAGAAGAGGGGGGGGTTGCTGAACGGACACAGCCCCCATCCCAAGCTGTCTCAGTTCCCGTCCACTCACGTGGGAGTCAGTATGTTGTGGAGTTGGGGAAGGAATGTGGACGGCGCTGCAGAAAACATGAGATTTTAGAAAGGACGCGTGTCATTGGGTCACAGGATCGCCCCCTGGGAAGGTAAGACATTCGCACGGTTATTGAGGTGTGGCGGCAGGCTTTGGGTTTCTATGTTGATGCTTTTCGGTAGAGGACTTGCTGCAGTTTCACGGCTTCAAAGACTCTGGATATCTATCGAGAGGCAGAGAAAACAGATAAAAAGGATTTCCCACATCTGAACGCGCAGTCTGTACGCGCAGTCTCTCTTTGACTTGTTCTATCTGAACATTCAAAGAAGCTTATTGACATAATAAACAAGGGTTTGCATCGGCAAAACATTAATAACCATTACGTTTACATTTTTATTGATGGTTATTGTATACTGAACACAGATCTTAACGTCTTCTTTGTGGATGTGCAAAGCATGTTGGTCACTTTTAATGGTTTAATACATTTATACATCTCTACTTTAGGTTTGTTGTCACTGAGGTGTCATGTATAGCTGATATATCTGTAGTCATAATACCCCTGTTGGAATTTGAGTCATCATTTGCAATAAATCCTAAAAGAATTGCATAAGATTGCATTTGGGTAAAATGTTCCCTTCATTGTTGTTAAATTCTTTTAGTGTCAGGGTCCCCCACAGTCACAACCTAGAAATATAATTCTTTTTTTTTTTTTTTTTACATTTTCTTTTCTTTTTTATATTGATTATATATTTGAATTAATTTTGTTAATAAAAAAAATGTATTTTAAAATGTTTTTTTTTAGTTAATTTTTCCAAAATTCTTTAGTGTTTTAAAATAATCATAAAATATTTCAGTGAAAGAAATTCAGTGCAAATTATCTATATAAAATAGTCTATAAAATATATTTTAATTTCCTTATCCAGTATTTGGGAAAAACCATAAAAGTAATGTGAGACCGGTTGAGTCAAATTGCATATCGAGTAGTTTATTATTTTAATAATGTCTTTCTACTAAAGTTTAAAGAAAGATGCAGGAGTTTTAAAACCCCTGAAAGATTTGCTTTGAATTCTTTTGTGAGTTTCTACATTGACACTGGATCCTTAATAGTCATTTTGTGAATTATTTATTCTTAAGATCTACTTGTTGGTTGTTGGAATTCTACTCTGGAATTCCTATTTGGATCCAAATGATGACAAAAATTCCAATAAAGTTTGTTTGGCTGGAGATATAGTTTGCATGTGTGGCATTTGGATTGTGCTTTGCAAAATAAGTTTTATTTTGCCTTTAGCAAAGTTGCATGTCTTAATAATGCTGCTTTTCCAATTGCCTGTTGCATATCAAAAGGTACACCCTGAACGAACAAAGCCAATTTAAAACATTGTTAATGTCTTCCACCCGTGGTCTTAAATGCTAATTGAACTGGTAGTTAATGACATGCAAACACAGGCTTTCTGCGGGTGTCAGACGCCGTAAACTGTCCATGCGTGTGTCGTTAGAATGACAAAGCTCCTGTGCTGCTGCTATTGTGTAGCTGTGTGAGGAAGATGATGAATTGCAAATGTGTGAGTCGGTCAGAGTCAAGGAGAATCCCCTCTGAGCGTGTCCTGGTGTGAAGGACTTTAGACGGGCTGAATTTATTCACTCTGAATGGCCTGAGAAAAGGAAAGGCAGAAAGACAGAAGGAATCTCTCATCTGCTGGTATACAGATGGAAATGAATCAGCCATCCGCAGTCAGGCAGGACAGGAGGTCAGCGCTGGTGGACGCAGCTGTGAAGTGCATTGCATCATACGAGAGCCAGTAGAGAACACTGGGAAAACTTAAAGCCAGTTGAGTCACAAGCAAGGTCAGATTTGGTGTCAAAAAGGTCCCTTTTGCAAATTCTTGCTGTTTAACATTTCTTTTAGAGGAGACCGGGGCTAGTTGTCTCATTATGTTAGTTTCTTGGTATGTTTTAACTGTTTCACCATTATGGATCAGGAGTATAGATTCACAATTCATTCAAAAGTTGATCTTTTGTGACAACGCGTCCCAATTGACCGTTGTTCTTGTCGAACATTTAATGTACAGGAGACCGGGGCTAGTTGTCACACTTTTTACTTTTTAGTTTCTTGGTTTATTTGTAAAAATCTGATTCTGAAAGACACTTTTCACCATTATTGATCAGGAGTTTATATTCACACTTCACAGTTGAATTAAAACTCAGTGACCCTTTGTGACAACATGCCCCAACAGGATCACAATAGAATCTGTTTGGCCAATTCTTGTTGTTTAACATTTCATATGGAATGAAAACATTTTTCCACCAGTTTATAGGTTTTATTCCCCAAATTCTGTTTCTGATATACAGTTTCACTGTTATTGATCAGAAGATTAGATTCACAGTCATTGAAAACAAAATAAATGTATGTGACAACATGCCCCAATAGCATCACAATGGGAACCTGCCATGAAATTTTGAATGTAATAAGCTACTTTTTATGTTTATTTGATTGTATATTTAAGCCATAACTGTTCAAATGTAAGATTTATGTCCGTTTATTGATTCAGTTAAAGTCTTTTACATAAATCATTAGTGTGTAGCTATTCAACATTCCCTTTTGAAGGTAAAAATGCCTCTAAATACCAGTTCCTGGGGCAAATATTTGCACTTTACAGGCTCATTTCTGAAAAAAATGCAGAAACAAAATCAGCTTTGAGGAACTAATGCTTTGTTTTGACCGTAGTGCAGTTTAGTTTTCATAATCTTCATATGGGAACCAGCAATCAAGCCAACAAAGGTTTAATTGTTATTTAGTTCTGCTCGAGTGAAGAACTAAACGGGTTTAATACAGAGCCAAGCTTTTTTCTTCCCTTGAAAGTAATTGATTGAAATAGTTTCCTTCTTTACTCGCGGGACACACTGACTTTGATAATTAAAAACGAGGCAAGAACATGATTTTCATAAATATAGATCACTTTCATTGTGCTTTGATGTGGTCATTGCCTCGGGGTTGCTTTTCCTGTATCAGCGTTGTTAATTAACTCTCCTGGATTGGTTTTGGGGGTTAGAGAGAATCAAACCTGTCGTTAGAGTGAGATGGTATCTCATCTTGCACATATGCATTGTTTTCCAAACAGATTCTTCAGAGTTTTATGACTTCCAGTCCATAGCAGGAATACTTCCCTGTCAACAGGATGGAGTGATGTGCTCACACTAGCAGCTGTGATTGTACGGTAGTGTTTAAACACGGGGAATCCCTTTTATCTGTGTGCCTCTCAACCTTCATGTCAAGATGCTGTGGTTTAGTTTGGTTTCATAACCCAGATCTTAGCATCTTAAGAGCATCTTAATGCAAATTAAAACAAACTGTAAGTGACTGATTTCTAAAGTTAGTTATTACTTTATTTACTAGTTTTTATATACTTTTCTATAAATATATTGTTTTTATTATAAATATAAATATAAAATATATTATTATATGAAATGTATTAATTTTTTTTATGTACTAGAGACTTTACAGTTTATTCCATTATTTTATTATTTAGAATTTAATTGAATATATATATATTTTTAAGCGCGCCCATTAATATTATGAATAGCAGTTTAAAATTAATTAATTAGTAAATTTTTTGTTAATGCATTGTTATAAATAGCAATTTGAAATGAATTTATTTGAACAATAATTATATTTTTATGTATAACTACACTAGAGATTCCAATAGTGTTTATTATTCTATTATTTTCATAGGATTTTTTGAATATAATGAATTTTTATATATGCTTTTATATAAACACATTGTTTTTTATTTTGAATACAAATATTAAATTAATTTATTTGTCACTGTTTTGTGAAGACACCAGACTTGACAAAAATGTATTCCAGTTGTTTATTTTATTATTTATAATTTTATGTTATATTTTATATATTTCTTTATAAATGTATTATTTTTTTAATACACAAATTATAATACAAAAATGGAATTCACTTATTAGTCAATAGTTTTCCACACTAGAGACTTGACTACGGATAATTACATGTTTATAATTTATAATTTCTCAAAGCTGAAGTGATTAGACTATCTTTTATTTATTATGTATAACTGAATAATCAATCAAATTCTACTGATTAATCAGTAAAATAATCAATGATTAGTTGATTAATCGTTCTAGGAATCTTTAGATTAATTGATTATCAAAATAAATGTTTGTTGCATCCCAGTTATATTTATAGTTAACATTTCTCTTACTCTGATATTATATTGGAAAAATGAGTTTTCTCTGTGTACTGCATTATGGGATTCTCCTCCACGAAGCATGCATATGATGATCTGGCTATAGCTTTTATTTTGATGATACTAACTTAAAATACTGTCTTGGTAAGCAGCTCACTTGGTTTTGTCTCACTGGCTTCCTGTTCCTCGTAATGTGGCCTATAATTCCATTTACCCAGAATGCATCAAAAACACCATTCTTCCCGGTTCCGCCCTGTGTTTTGATGAGTGATTTAATTGAAGGGTTGTTATTTCTGTGGTTGAGGGCAGCTGTTTTAAAGTGGATGTCAAACCGCTAGACAGGTGGTTTAGGTCAACAGACCTGTGCACACGGTTAGTTTGTTCTTGATCTTCCTGCTCCATCGTGGCACAGAGAGGGAAACAGGGGCGTTATTGTACTGGAGCCGGGTGGAAATTAAAGGCCTGTGATCGGAGCTCAGAGCGAGTAAACTCATTTCAACGCAGCTTTGTGAAGTCATGTGTGTCTGAATCCCATCTGGCTACGCTCGGCTGCACGGCACGGGGACGAGGGGCGGGAGGAGAGACCCCAGGGTTCGGCGGAGGCTTCCACAGGGGAAAAACTCAGATAATGTGCAGGAGAGATTTTCTGGAAACTGGATTTGGTTAATCTGTTCTCGCTGTATCACACGGGGCTCAGGTAATCAGAGCAACACATGTCATCACTTGTCCTTCAGAAAATACTTCTCTGAACCGGAAAAGTTTGTTGGTCTGTCCTCCGATGAGCTTTAATCACCTCACTGTGATCGAGAAAATGCTGTTTGTTGGTTTGGATTTAGTGTGTAAATGTGCTAATTTATTAGTGTTTACTTTGAGATCATAAAAGAAGAATTTAAATATAAAAACTAGGGCTGCCAAGTGATTAAAATTCATTAATCTAATTAATTAAATGATGTGCTGATTAATTTCTTTAAATTGATTGCCACTTAATTAAATTAATTAGATTAAAAAAATGAAATAACACATTAATTTGGGTTATTTCCCAAAATTATTACCCCTGAAAGATAATTTATAATAATTGTGTTAAATGAGAAAAGCATTTTGAATCGACATGTAATTTATTACATTTTAAACTTACAATGTGGCAATTTTGTTTTCAGTGTCTGAGCATTAAGTGGCATGTAGTTATAGTTACACAGGTTGCATTGCATTTACAGTGCGATTAGAATTGCATAAATAATGCTTTGACAGTAATGGGTTTTATTTATTATTTATATTGGATATTGAAAAGATACATTTAAATTTGATTGATTAAAAAAATGAAATGATGCTCAGAATATGAAACTAAAACTTTCATTTGAGCTTGGATAAAAGCGTCATTGAGTCATGCATTCATCTGATTTGTTCAAACAGTTGATTCATTCAGAAACGAAGCAAGTGTCTTTATGAATAGATCATTGATTAATTGGCTCCCTTGATTTATTTAGTAAAAAATCACTGCTGTGACTTTGTTTGGACTTCTATTTGCAAAATTGAAACAATACTGTATTGTGACAAGAATATGCTTTAAATGCATTAATTATTTCCAGTTAATCACACCAAATGAAGATGTGAAACCAACAGCCATAATAAACACAGTAGGCAACTCCTAGTAACTTCAACACAATCCATAATGTTTTTAATGTTTACAAAAGCACTGCACATTGTAAACACTGTTTCCTTAAGCAAGCTTGTAGCACTTCAAACCAGTGTAGCAAACCGAGGCATTGCAAAGCCTTGTTTATGCTTGACACGTTCAGTCTGGTGTGAACCGATGCAGACGTGCTCATCTGACGGCTCTCCAGAGGTGTTTATACTTCACACACTCTCCAGAAACAACAGGTGGAAGTGCAGAAAACATCTAAACCAACATTTGTAAATGACTTCACTTTTGCCAGGAACATGTGTATGAATTAAAACATGTTGACCCAGCTGCTTATAGGTTAAATTACTCCAGTATAATCGAGTCCACTGAAACTTTAGCATAATCACTTTATCATAGTTTCACCACTATAGTAATAATAATGATTTGGTACCAATGTTTAATATTGAAAATATCTAAGTATCATGGTAATGCGATAATGTTACTCTAGTAGCTTGCCCCTCCCTCTTTGAAGTCAAAAACATCAAACTGTGGCCCATTTCATGTGCAAACATGTTGCACAGAGCCGTTAAGTACTTACAGTAATTATTCCTAATGCTAATAGACACAGAGCGATGTTTTCACATGCAGATTGTCTTAAAGGTCATGTGACCTCACTCTTCCACTGTGCTTGAGAATCTTCTTTTGTTTGCTTCCTAAAGGCTCAAGTAAACAGCGTGGACTGGTTGGTTGACCCTAGCGTGCCGGAACATAGATGTCGTTAAGTGCTAAGTCTTGTGTGCTTTACTAAATATACCAGACTTGTTTTGTGAAGATTTATCTTAACTTATTAGTCTTATTAGTAATGATGGCAATCATAAAACACCGATATTAACATTTTAGCTTTGCTTTAGCTAACTATATAGTATTTTTGTCCCTAAAATTATTATTATTTTCTTAGTTTTCATTTCAGTTTTCCAACATTTTCAATTTTCTTTCAAGTTTTTCATCTAATATCTCTATTTTTTATTTATTTTAGCATTGTTTCAATTGCAGATAATTGTTTTTTTGATATTCTTTAGATTTACTTTTGCTTGTTATGCAAGTGCACATTTATATTTAGCAGACGCTTTTATGCAAAGCGACTTACAGTGCATTCAGGCTATAATTTTTTTTTACCTAACACGTGTTCCCTGAGAATCAGATTTAGTATATTAAATCTATTTAGTTGCCAAAGAAACATTTTTAGTTTTCCTTTTGTAAGTTTTTAAATTACTATTTAGATTTAATTAAATTTAAACTTCATTTAAAGCAGCACTTTTCAGATTTGCTGTTATGTAGTTATGTATTTTAACTCTACCCTTTTTTCAATATTTGAATTAAGCATTATTTTTTTTTATTTTAGTTTAAGTTATAGTGATTTAAGTGTTAATTGCTAAGGCAACATTTATCTTTTTTTAATTCCAAATTGTTTATTCAATGTAAACTTTCATTTCAGCTTTTTCAGTTACTGAAAATAATTTGAAGTGTCCCTAAAAAGTAAAGTAAACTAGATTATTATTTCCTCAGGCCAAAACTGTGTTTGAGCGTAAGCAAAGAGTAGTTTTGTACTTCTGAAGTTGTTGGGTGTTGTCGGGTCTCAGGTCCACACAGTCCTTCCACCTATTGAAGCACGGGGCAGATGTCCCTGAGGAGGTGCTGATCAGCACGTCGTTCATGGGCTTCAAAGCCGCTAGATTAGGGCAGGATGCTGCATTTGCTCTGACTCAGAGGAACTCAGGAAATTCAGGGGCAATTTTGGGAGCATCAAAAGATTTAGTGGATAGTGAAGTCTACGACCAGTTACTGTGCTTACGCAGTAATGATTAGTGTAAAATTATCATTCAGGGGGTCACTTTGAGATATTTATTATCTCATTTTACTGCAGTTGTTTTTGGTAATGTCAGTTATGTTTTTAATGTTTGCCATTACTTAGCCAATGGTGTGCGTTTGGGGGCGTGGTCCCCCCAAACCCCCACCAATAGAAGCTGGGTTATTTTAGTATTATTTATGCAGTATCATAGTATTTATTAATATTTTTAACTTACATATTTACTTTTTTTTTTAATTTTAGTTTACGTTTTAAGAATTTTGTTACTTAAATTGCCTATATTTTTGTTAGATCTTTAAATTGTCGGTTTAGTTTTCGTTTATTTATTTTTTATTTTAGCAACTTCAAGGCCGCATTTCAAATTTTTTTAAGTTTTACCAAAATCATGCATTATTTATAAGTTCTTTTATCGTTTACATATTTTTTCACACTCTGAAATAAATCTGTAAAAACGGCACAATGTACTGTATTAGTAATTTTCCATATTGATTGATTGATTGATTTTTTAACAGGTGTTTTACCTATATTTTGAATGTTGGACTGCATTGCATGGTGTTTTAGAGTTAATGGAAATGTCTGTAAAATTAATGGATAATGTATTAGCAGAAAATTACAGTGCAGTTATATTTTGAGTTTTAGTTGACAATAACACTGAATGGAAGAACTTATATGAAATCTAGTTTGGTGGCTCAGAGATATGACTACTTTTAAAACAACACTGATATTAAGTTGTTTATGGCATTTTTTATCAAAATGAAAAAAAAAAACCATTCAATTTGAGGTCTGTTTGACAGTATTTAGTTGAATCCTTTCTATGTTGTTGTTGTTGTTTTGCAGTTTGTATGTTCTGAGCAGAAATGCAGCCATAATTGCTAGAACAGAAAGAGCTCATTTGGCTGTCTCTCAGGTTTTCTGTGTGTCTCGATATTGAGTCGACCTGTCACTAGAGGCTATCCACTGAAAGACCTGTCAATCATTCATCACACCACAGTGACCTCCCTGCACAGTTTTGCCAAAGGCACATACTTTAAAATCATAAAATGTTCTTATATTTCTGAACCTCATTACGCTGGCTGTGTTTTATGTTGCATTCAGAGTCTCTTTCAGACAGATGGTAAATTTGTGCTGTTTTCATTAGCGCTGAATGCCCCTCGCAGCGTTTCTCAATTAAACATTTCTACGGTCTCTTAATGAGAAAAACAGACACCAAAACAGCACCGCAATGGAAACACGATGGGTAATCCTGAATAAAAACGCTAGAAAATTATAGAAATGCACAAAGATGTTTAGTATTTTTATTGTTTGTGATAAAAAATAGTCATGGGAATTTGGGAAATAATAACATCAGAAACTGAAGACATAGAAACTTGTTTGTCCAGTGTAATAGAAATATATTTGGCAGAGCTCAAATGGTGAATGTACACTCGTATTGCTCATTCTGTTCTCCAGATGCATTGTGGGTACTACCAGAGTGGCTTGTTTTTTTAAGACCATCTCCGATATCACTCTTGAAAAACATCTCGTAAAAGAGGATCAACCCTGGAGCATGTCAAAAAAACATCTTGCTTGTCCTGTTACTTAAAAAACTACATAACAGTGATTCCATTTCAGGTTTTTTTCAGGGAACGGTCGCATTGGTGAAACTGCCGAAAAGTTTTGCCTGCAAAAAAGGTCAATTTTTTATAGTTTAGTGATGGATAAAGTGCCTCCAAACAGCTTTCAGTTGGTCAATGTGGCAGATTTACATGACCAGCTTTAACATGAGCAAATTCTTTGAAATTCTTAATTCTTACGAAATTTCAGATCATGTGGATTCCTATTGAAATGGCATGTGAAATTTTGTTGAGCAACAGCAATCTTGAAGAGATCGTGCACCCAATAATGACAATTATGGCATTATTTTCTCTCGTTGTTCCAAACCTGTAAGTTTTATGTGGAATATAAAAATATTGAAGATGGTGGTAACCAAACAGTAACAGATTCAGTTCCCATTAATTTCCATTTTATTTTTTGTCCATATAATGGAAATCAATGGCAACCCAAACTTTCCTCTGTGGAATATTGGAAGTCAATGGGAAGTCAATGGGAACCCCAAAAGTTTGTTTACCAACATTCTTCTTAATATTCCAAAGAAGAAAGTTTGGGTTTCCCATTGACTTCTACTATATGGACAAATATGCAATGGGAACCCAAACTGTTTAGTTACCAACAATATTCATAATGTCTCTGAAGACAAAAACTTTGGATTCCCAATTACTTCCAGTATATGGACAAAAATAGATTGGTACTGCTTAGTTACCTTCATTCTCCAAAATATATATTTTTCTGTTCTGTAGAACAAATAAATGCTTTCAGGTTTGGAACAACTTAGGGATGAGTAAAGAATGACTATTTTCATTTTTAGGTAGACTTTAACTAAGTTAGTCCGCTGGACTAGACAGACTTGAAAGATCATCTCTGGAAGTGATTCATTTAAGTTAATTTCATGTGGTTTATACTCTATTTAGTTGTGGAGTTGCTGTCTTGTGTAATCCAGAATGTTAGTCAGTGTAGTACTTCGATAAGGTACTGTGAATTAATTACCCAGCATGAACATCACAAACGGGCCCTCGCTGATTTTTTTGGCAGGAAACGTTCCTTTTTTTCCACCCTGCAGCAGCTGATGAATTTTAGGTTTTGTTTCCAGCTGCCTCTGAGCATTCCCAAGCTCCCACGCTGAGAAACACAGGTCAGGTTAAGCTTTGGGGCAAATAGTGCTGTTTTCACCTCATCGCATCTTGACTTTCAGCCGTCGTTGGGCAGCTCTCAGACCGCTCTTCTCATGTCTCGACAGGTCATGGTATGTGTGTTCAGGGGACTCTAATAACAAAGGACTGCAAATGCACCTGTCACATCTTTGGGAGACTTGCAGGTAAACACGCAGAGCTGAGAAGCGGGTTTCTGGATCGCGTGATGGAGCCCCTGGGTGTGTTTGTTTGCACACCTCCTTGAAAGAGGATTTTGGGTGACAGGATGTTTACGGCTGTCGGTTATTTGCCTGACGTCATCACTGGATTGGATAAACAACTCTGTCTGACGCCACACTGTTTTTGCTCTCTGCCAGGGATCATATCAGCTAAAGCAGGCCTTTATTCACTGAGAGGATATTCACACCGGCGCTCATCTCAATGACACATCGAAACTGATAAAACAAGCATGCTTTGAATTTAAATGAGTGTGGTCTGAGTTTGCTCCTCTCTTTAACCTTTGTTTGGTGGCAGAGAAATGACAAGGCCAGAAATGAGCCTAAGGGTGGTTCAAAACATTTATATTTTTGCTTGACTTAGCAAATACTACTGATAAATTAAACAAGCAAAAATGTGATTGGTTTAGAATTGAGGCTATCCATCCATCCATCCATCCATCGTTCTAGTCATATTTAATTATATCTTTTGCATGCAGAGTCTTTTCAACATCTAGCCAAGTAGATTTCATGATGGAGGAAGATGGTTTTGTAACCTTTTCACATTTGTTTATTACTATATGGGGCAGATTGTGTCGACAGCTCTTTAGAACACAGCCTGAGGCCTGTGGGCACATCGAGCCGATGTCCTGAACTCACTTGTTTTTACCCATGAGCCTTTGCTGTTAGCTGCTGTAGTGTGAGAACTTTGATCGAGCATTGGGGATGTTGCTGGCCCTGTTCTATTTTGGTGTTATCCTGATGGTGTACGCTAGCGTGTGTAGACCCCGCTCCGTCGGTGAAGGGCAGAGACACGGGAGAATTTCTGTGTGCTTGCGTTTCCTGGAGTTTTGCATGTGTGAAGGAATGGTATTTTTCCATGGACATGTTTCATGACTCGCCACACAAAAGGTCGGTGTACAAACAAGACGTAAGGACTGTGAGAATGGTTAATAAGTAGGAGGCTATGTCATATATAAACATCTGTAAAAGTAGAATAATTTACTTGAAAAATATTATTTTACAATATATTAAAGATTGTAATGTGTAGCACATTTGAGTTGCTTTTCATATAAATATACCTTTTGTTGTTGTTGTGTTCAGTTTTTTTTTAAAATACAGACTGGGTAGGAGTGAGAGAAATGAGAAACATGAGACACAGAAGCACACATGCAAATCAAAAACTTGTTATCCTGTTTTGTTCCTGCTTTGCTCAGACATCTCCTGTCAGCTTCTCTGCACTTTATGTTCCCAACAAGATCTCTGCGTCCTGGTCCTGATGCTTCGCTGCTGTCTGCGGTTGAGTTAGCAGCCCTGTCATGAGCCTTTACTAGCGTCTCTCAGCTCTGCTACACACTGACCTCAGACAGAGAGATCCCACTCTGAGAGAATGAAGAATCTGAAACAGTTACAAGATGATCCCTCTGGATCCTGCTGTCTATAAGAAGCACACTGTTATGTTGATCCAACTCTGAATGACTTTCTTACTTCTATGCAATACAGAATAAGATCTATGTTGAATAATCCAAACATGAAAATTTGCTGAAAATTTACTCACCCTCAGGCAATCCGAGATGTAGATGAGTTTCTTTCTTTATCAGATTTGGAGAAATTTTGCATTACATCACCAGCTCACCAATGTGCCCTCTACAGTGAATGGGTGCCGTCAGATTGAGAGTCCAAACAGCTGATAAAAACATCACAATAATCCACAGCACTCCAGTCTATCAGTTAACATTGTGTGAGGCTAAAAGATGTGTTATCAATCCATAATGATATTTCTTAAAGTGGAGAATTCAATCCCCTGTTGTCCTCTCACATCAAAGTTTTGGACTATTTTGGCTAGTAAACAGGCTTGATCTGTGCACATTTCTTCCCTGATTCAGATGAGAAGGTGAGGTTATGTGTAGACAACTCATATTTTAGTCAAAAGCAATGGTTTAAAGTTAAAAAAGCTTTAATAATGGATTTGTTTCATACAAACACACAGCATTTCACTTTACAAGATGGCCAGGATTGGTGTGGATTATTGTGATTGCTTTCACTGCACAGAGGATTCTTTGGTAAGCAAGTGACGTAATGCAAAATTTCCCCAAATCTGTTTTCATCTTGGATGGCCTGAGCGTGAATACAGTTTTAGCAAATGCTCATTTTTAGGTGAACAATTGCTGTAAATCAGGTGACTGGAACTGCACATTGACCTTGAGCTGGTGATGTTATTCATTTTTGTTGGCGGTTCTCATTGCTTCTGCTGGGTTTTGTTTTTTTGCCAAATCAACATGTGCAATAATGCTTAGTCATCACAGGGTGAATTATCACTCTTGCTACGAGGGGGTCCATTGGGAAAATCCTGCACGAATAGGTTTTTAACTTCAGAATAATCATGAAACTGATCTCAGTGGAGTGAGTTCTTTGTGTTTGGGTGACTCTAATGCCACCGGATCAGTACGTGTCAGGAAATTTAGTGCAAGTTTATCTTCAGCTTGTAAATGTTTGGGGTGTTTGTTTGAGGTTGAATCATTTTACTAGCAAGTATGCTACTCATTAGTATACTCTACAGCACGTGCAAACCGACCTCTCTCTCGTATCGTATAAAAAAAATGTGTCTTTTGGACTTCATCGTGTATATATTTCCATTCATGCATGCGTTTATTGGAAACAGCAGTAACGTGGGTTGATATATCTGCGACCACACACGCACAGCTTCTCATGTGACGGCTCAGAGCGAAGTCCGTCATCTTGCGTTTGTTGAAGCTGTCCAGAGTGCCTGAACATGTGTGGTCTCCGACCGCAGCGGCAAATCTCTTCAATCCCTCTTTCAGTTCTAATTCTGTCGTATTTCTCCGGGGTTGGTCTAATTTTATCCCACAACAGCTCGACCCCTCGTACTGCCTCAGAAACTGCTGTGTTTGGATTCTTTTGACTAGTAATTTATAACTCTCTTGCGTTCTCTTTTTTCAGATTTTGGACGTCACCCGTAACGCCACGAAGGGCATGGTGTTAGGAGCTGATGTATGCAGAGTGAAATCTATCATGACTGTGATGTCATTGGCACACCGCTGGTAATTTCAGAAACAGTCATGCTGTACCTGTCAGACACAACTGAGGGTGTCATGCCAATTCATGTGTGAAACTCGTTTGGAGTGAATATGATCTCACTAAGAATGAAAAAAAAAATATATATATAGATAATTTATTTTTGAAAATGTGTTTTAATATGCATAAGCTTTCTGGATAATTCCAGAACTTAGATATTTATTTACCCATATATAAATAATTTTGCTTAATTAAAAAAAAATGTATTTATTATTATTATTATTATTATTATTATTATTATTATTATTTTTATTATATACTCAAATTATGGCTGCATCACCACCTGGGGTCTGCTATCTATCTATCTATCTATCTATCTATCTATCTATCTATCTATCTATCTATCTATCTATCTATCTATCTATCTATCTATATAAATAGATATAAACAGTTCATGGCATTTTTTTTTGTTTTGTATTTTGCATTTTTTTTCTGCAGCATAAATACAGTCAAATAACTGACCTCAATTATATATTAAACATTTTTTTAACATATATAATGAATATTTCCAAATAAGTATTATTTTATAGATATTCAGACTTGATAATCTTTATCTTTACCTGCGCATTGTTATCATATAATGCAATAAAATTTTCCTTAATCAGACTCTACCATGCAATTTAAGTTTAATTTTCATAGTTTTTATTCTTTAGCTGTATGACATGGTGTTAAAAAATAATAAATAAATGCATAAATAGCTGTCATTCAACTAATAACACAGTGCAGAACATCTTAATGGGTCAGTTATATTTTGTTGCATGACTTCTGTGTGTGTATCTGTCTGCTGCAGATACTGAGCCATGGGTAACACAGAAAGTCACAGCGGCAGCCATGGATATTATGGAGATGGCCAACGGCAGCTCTCCCGTAAGCACATGTCCCGCTCGCTCCGCCTGTCCAGCAAGCAGACATACTGTTCCCGCCGAACGGCGTCTGGAAAACCAGAGCACCGCAACTCTGAGACCAGCACGCGCTCCAGCAGCACTCCCAGCATCCCTCAGTCGCTGGCCGACCACGGCCTGGAGCCCTTCAACGACTCGGACGTGCTGCCCAACTTCAGCGGCCCCATTTGGGTGGACCGTGTGGCCATGAATCTCCGACCCATGTCCTTCCACAACCATCCGGCCCATTCGCCCGCCGCCACCGCCAAACAAGCCACGCAAGACGAGACCGAGCCGCCGGAGGACACGACACTCGTTCAGAGCACCCAGGACAGTTCCCAAGAGGCGTCCAGCTTTAAAAAGAAGCGCTCTAAGTCTGCGGACATGTGGAGGGAGGACTCGCTGGAGGTGTCTTTATCCGACCTGAGCCAGGAGCACCTGACCAGCACGGAGGAGATCGGAGACACGCCGGACGACTGCGAAACACGCTTACAGGCGTCCGCTCAGGAGCTGCTGGACTCAAACCGAGCCAATTCTTTAGACGAACTCTACGGACCGAAGAGCCCCGGCTGCAGGCCCCCACACGGACGCTACGCCAAATGGCACAAGGGCCGCGGCACAAGCAGAGAAGGTGACGAGGATAAGATGATCTCACCCTTTGAGGACGACGGAGCCGCATACAGTGCATACACACTGCCCTGCCGCCGATCTCACTGTCTGTCAGAGGGACCGACCAATCAGCAAGGAGCTATGCAAGGGAGGCGGGCACAAACCATACAGGTGAGTTTTGATTGGGTAGCCCCGCCCGCAGTTAATCTAATTGGTCATTACTCCCAATATTATACACCAAATACATTCTGGTTAGCTGTAATCCTGTTTTATTTCGCAACACTTATAAATACCAATATATATACTTTTTTATATAATTAATATAAAAATATTAAATATAAATGCCCTTATATTTTTTTATAATTATATGCATTTGTATATTTTATATGCATAAAATATTAATAATGTGTGATGAAGTAGCACCAAACACAGTTCATGCAAAGATTGAAAGCGGATTGTCCAGGTGTGTACACAGGATCTGCACACAAGCATTTAGTTTGTTAAACATGAGCTTGAGTTTCTGCGCTGTTGGTGATGAACTTTGTTGAAAGTGAATGGCTTTGTTTGAATGACTGGAGTCATTGAGTGTCAGTGTAAACGCCCGTAGGTGTGCAGTAAGAATGTGAGTGTAATGTTGTGTTAGTGTAGGTGTAGTCCAGGGAATTTTAGTCTTGCTATGAATGTTGACTGCGGTTAATCCCCCAGAATCCTCTGAATCTCCTCATGTAGAGAGACTGTACATATGAATGACTCATTTGTGTTCAGGTTCACACAGACTCCACTGTTGTTTCCCACCAGACAGTAATATGATTTCACAAGTCTCTCATCCCAGTCAGCTGTTGGTAGTAACTAAAAAAAATGTTTATGGTATTATATATTTAATATTTGTATGAACAAAATACTTAGAAAATCCAAATAGTTATCAAATATAATGGTATTTATATTCTACATTTTTTATAGATACAATAAGAAAAAGCCAAAATATTTATTAAAACTATATATATATATATATATATATATATATATATATATATATATATATATATATATATATATATATATATATATATATATATATATATTTGTTTTTCTTTTATATATATATGTAATAATTTTTTCTCTTTTTAAACATTATAAAGTATAAAAATAGAATGCCATTTATAATTTTTTTTTTAGCAGATAAAATAAAAAAATATACTAAATCTGTATTTATTTGGCATTTATGTTATATATTTTTATAGTATTGGTATGGTATTGTATTTGATTGTATATAGGTAACATAAAAAATCCCAATCATTTATTTTAAAATGTGATGGTATTTCATATATATTGTATATTTTGTACATATACAGTATAAACATTTTTTAAATTTATAGAAATATAATGATGTTTTTATAGATAGAATAATTTGCGAAGATTATTATGCTACCATGGTTAGATGAACATGCACCAAGGTACAAAATTTGTAAATTAAGGACATTTTATGATCCAGATCCTGGAGTCAGAATTCTGTTTCTTTGGCTAGAAATTACCCTAATTTACTGGTAATTAAATTAAATCGTTATCCAGTTATCACAAATGATCATGGTAACTGTTTCTTGTTTATGTATTTGTTTCATGTTCAGGATGTGACAGCGGGAGACGGCAGTGATTACGAGGACAGCGGTATCGATGGGCTGACGGGGGACAGCGAGGCGTCTCAGCACCACGCTCGACGCTATAAGACCATGTCTGTGTCTTTCTCCGCTTACTCCACGTCAGCAGGGGGCGCCTTCACAGGGAGCGACAGTGGGAGCAGCAGCGGGGCTGGAGCGGGACCCTCAGATGGCACACAGGTGGGCAGCGTGAATTATTCCTGCTGTTTCTTCAGTTCCTAGTTTATAATATGTCCCACTCAGACATACAGTAATATCAGACAGATAATATCAGTGCAGGAAGATTCTGGCCAAGTGAACATCATGCCACAACATCAGCGGGAACATTCTGTCAAATGAGTAATGCTCATGAAAATACAATAATATTTATAAATGGAATACATAATAATAGTATGATATTATATCAGAATATTAATGTGAAAAGAGTTGATAGTTTTTAAGAAATGGCATAATGTTATAAAAACAACAACCTTCAGTGTTAATGTGAATTCAAGTTTTTAATAACTGTTTTTCTTTTGATAAATCCTTGCTTCGTTTTTTTTTGTATTGCTTAATGGGTTAAATAAAAAAAATAATATAAAAAATGTGTAAAGAATATATATATATATATATATATATATATATATATATATATATATATATATATATATATATATATATCATTTTATTTATTTATTATTATTATTATTTTTAAATATTGTATCTAATAATAATTGAATATGATATATTTTAATGTTTTATTTTATTATGGCACATTCTATTACATGTTAATGAACTATTGACATTATATTGTCATTATAGCCAACATAATGTCAAATAATGAATATTCATTCAAATTAAATATATGCAAATAAAAAAATCTAATTACTGTTTTATTGATTGATTGATAAATACATATTTATTTTACCATACCTATACCACGCCCCCCCCAATAAATTGCAGAAAATGTAAATAAAATCAAATAAATCCAACACCTTCCCCTTGTCTTTTTGTTTATTTTATTATATTTAGTAATAAGCATCAGGCACCAAACGCTGTAACTGTTTTTTCTAAACGATGAATGGTAAATTATGTAGAAAAAAAGACCAGAGAGCAAACCATGACCAATTGCACTTTCTTCCCATGAGTCAAGGAGAAAAGAGTTTAGTATGTTATTTGTAGGTTTGTGATGTAGTTCAGTGCTAACAGTCGAGCTGGATCTGTGTGTGTGTGTGTCAGGGCGTCTATGAGAACTTCCGTCAGGAGCTGGAGCAGAGCGTGAGTCCGCTGGAGGTCCCCGAGGAGAGAAGCTCAGCGTTCAGCGACGAACAGAGCAGCGTGACCCTGAGCTCGGCTTACCACACCGACCCTCTGCTGAACGTGGCCGCCGTACAGGGGACCGTACGCAAAGCTGGACGCCTCGCTGTCAAAAACTTCCTGGTGCATAAAAAAAACAAGAAGGTGGAGCTCGCCCCTCGCCGCAAGTGGAAGAGCTACTGGGTGTCCCTCAAAGGTGTGTATGTGCGTGTGCGTGTGTGTGTGTGTGTGTGTGTGTGTGTGAGAAAGAGATGTGAGCGGTTACCTGACACCGTAAACAGGTTTTACAGCTTCCAAGAAAGAGAAAGAGACGTTAGAAAGAGAAGAGGAGGATTATGTTTGTTGTGTTGTGTTGTGTTATATGGGTAGATCCAGAAAAAAACCCTTCAGAATTGAACGCCCATCATTCACTATTTTACCTCTAACACACTTGTTGTTAAATATTCTGACTGAAGAAATGTCCCATACTTATTTTTCCTCATTTTTTAACCATTAATGCAGAAGTGCTAATAAACAGGGTAACACTTTAGAATAGGTAACACATATTAGTTGCTTATTAGCATGCATATTACTAGATTATTAGCCATGTTAATAGTGCTAATTCAGCTAATTATTCTACTTGACCTTATTCTGCATCCCTAATCTTACCCAATACCTAAACCTAACAACTACCTTACTAACTATTAATATAATAAGCAGCAAATGAAGAATTTATTGAGAAAAATGTTGTAGTTAATAGTTAACAAGTGTTACTTATTCTAAAGTGTTACCAAAAACAGTTCAAAATATATTTTTAAAAAAAGTATCTTTCCTCACTCACCAAAGCTACATAAAAAAAAAAAGAAAAGAAAATACTGTTAAAAAGTAATATTTCAAAATATAATTATTATTTGGGAATATTGTAAAATGTAATTTAATCCAGTGATTAAAGCTGAATTTGTTTGAGATAGAAATCTTTTGTAACATTATAAAAGTCTTTACTCTCAACTTAATGTGTCTTTACTGAATAAAAGTATTAATTTATAAAAAAAATACTCTTACCTGCCTCAAACGATAGTATTTAGTAAATTCCTCGTAACTGGATACAGACAGTCAAACTCTGTATCTTTCCCAACAGTGTGAAAACAGAACAAAATCAAAGCTGAAAAAACAATCCAATAAGAAGTTGCGTATTTGATTGGATTCTCTTTTAGAAAGCAGCGCTGCATTTCTTATTTTGGCCACTGGAGAGCAGAGTTTAATCAATAAAGCTGTAAAACTCCATTCTATTGGCTATCCTGCTCCTGTTCCTGTGGAAACAGCGGCTCAGAGACGATCTGTAGTGTTCATTGAACTCACGTGAATAACTCTGAATTACTGATGCTTGAGTGAATGTTCTAATCTGTCCTCCCAGGATGCACTCTGTTTTTCTATGAGACGGACGGCCGGTCAGGCATCGATCACAACAGCGTCCCTAAACATGCCGTGTGGGCCGAGAACAGCATCGTCCAGGCCGTCCCAGAACACCCCAAAAAAGATTTCGTCTTCTGCCTGAGTAACTCGCTCGGAGACTCCTTCCTTTTTCAGGTAACTCAACATCTCAATACTACAACTGAAGAGATATTGTAACAGACTGAGTTAATAAATGAACATTTGACTCACTAATATGTCCAGAATAATGCCATATACACTGTTTGCAGCCTTCTGTGTTTTCTAGTTGTCTAATAAACCTGGCATTGTTCCTCATTTGTAAGCTGCTTTGGATAAATGCATAAATGTATATGTAATTCTTTTTTTTACAGTATGTATTTTGTCACAATAAACATTAGTGTACTACTTTACTTTATTAATAATAGATGTATTTACTTTGCTATCTTTTAAGCTGAACAGAAAGTCGAAACTGACCGCTGTAGTTACTTCTAACTTTATTTTAGGGTGATCATATGTGACCCTGGACCACAAAAACAAGTCTTAAGTGTCAATTTTTCTCGAAATCGAGATCTATACGTAATCTGAAAGATGTGTGGTTTATTAGTATCAGATAATATTTGGCCGAGGTACAACTATTTGAAAATCTGGAATCTGAGGGTGCAAAAAAATCTAAATCTTGAAAACCGAAAATAAAATTGTCTTTGAAGTTGTTCAAATTAATTCTCAGCAATGCATATCACTAATCAAAAATTAAGTTTAAAAAATTTACAAAATATCTTCATGGAACATGATATTTACTTAATATCCTAATGATTTTCGGCATAAAAGAAAAATGTATTATTTTGACTATGTTTTCTTGGTTATTGCTAAAATCTATACCCCAGCGACTTAAGACTGGTTTTGTGCTCCAGGATCACATATGTCCTCTTTTTTCTGGACATGGCATCCATTTCAAAGTTGCCTATAAAGTCCTGGTTTTGGCTTTGTTCTCCGTTTGACTGAGTCCTCATACATTGCATGTATGCATATTTGCATTGCTTTGACTGTTTTCTATAAATCTCACCTCTTTGTAAGCCACTATTGGTCGATAATGTACAATGCCTGCATGCTATTGGTCAAATTAGTTTTCAATCATTACCATAAGAAAGTTTGAAAACAATAGGAAACAAAGCCAAAGACATGTTAGGCAATATAGAAATCCCAGCCAAGACATGTCCATAAAAAAATGACATATGGTCTGCTTAGTTAGAATGGAAAGTCATATTGAATTAATTGCATTGTGGGATGCCATATTATACCAGCTGAAATACCAGATATTCCGTGCATATATCGTGCATAGTATACATATACTATATACTGCCAGAAAGTGTAGAGTAATTAATTAATATGCTATTTTTAACCTTTGACCCTTGACTTCTTCCTGTAGACCTGCAGCCAAACTGAGCTTGAGAACTGGATCACGGCCATCCACTCGGCCTGCGCCGCGGCCGTCGCTCGACAACACCACCGTGAAGACACGGTGCGTCTGCTGCGGGCCGAGATCCGAAAGCTGGAGCAGAAGATCGACATGGATGAGAAGATGAAGAAGATGGGAGACATGCAGCTCTCCGCTGTCACCGACGCCAAGAAGAGGAAGACCATTCTGGAGCAGGCTAGTGATCGGTTATTTACCATGTTTGGACCTGAATTACCCACAATCCAACATGTTTAGAGTCGAAACATCCTCTGAAAGTGTAACCAAGCAGCACAATCACATCTAGTAAGAACATATTGATGTTGAGGGGATTCTTTTATATAATAATAAAATGTTTGAGTAAAATGTAGGCTCTTCTGCTCACCAAGGCTGCATTTATTTGATCAAAAATACAGTAAAATTAGCAAAATTGTGAGATATTATTACAACTTAAAACAGCTGATTTCTTTGTGATTATATTTTAAAATGTAATTTATTTCTGTGATCAAATCTGAATTTTCAGCATCTCTACTCCAGTCTTAAGTGTCACATGATCTTCAGAAATCATTTTAATATGCCGATTTGTAGCTCAAGAAATATTTCTGATTATTACCTATGATGAAAATGCTTGTGCTTCTTCATAGTTTTGTGGAAACCGTGATCAGTTTTTTTCGGAATTCTTTGACAAATAGAAAAGTTTTATATATTTACTCATATATTAATTAATTTATTCTTATATAATAATAGCATTTATTTTGAAATCTATATAAAATCTTTATAAAACATTACACATTACAATCACTTTTGATCAATTAAATACATCTTTGCTGAAAAAATAAGTAATATCTTTCAAATGACTGTGTAGGATAGACACTGAAAAAGAATGAGTGCATCTTTAATACACAATAATATGGAGTGAGATTTTGGACAAATGCACATATTCCCAGCACAACATGATGAAAAGAGAAACAAGTGAGGGCTGAATGTTGGCTGCAGCTGAGTAACACAAAAAGTGTTGATTTTGCTGTTAAAGAGTCTGTCAGTGCTTTGTTTTCATGATTATTGTATCAATATCACACTAACGTCCTCCGCTGTATTACTGCAGATTTGCATCACTGTAATTCTGATGCTGTCACAATGTTGACAGAACATTGATTCACTCCACACACTTGCTGCAGAAGTTCACGTTCCACTCAGTGGATGTTTGCGTAAGAAGCGGAGCTCAGAATGGCCCGCGTCCCATCAGGAGGAGGGTTAGCGGGTGCCTGTGTGTTTGTGTGGGTTTTTCTTTTTGGCAGCGTTGGGTTACACACTGTGCTCTGGTGAATGGCAGCAGGGTCGAGTTCCTAGGCAGTCCCCGACCTCGCTGCCAGTGGAATGTGTGGCGCTGTTGTTTGCTACTTTGTGTTTTGTCTGGACCGCTGCCCCCTCCGCCGCGTCTTCCAAAAAAACATCCATCCCAGAGTGGCTGGGAGGAGACGCTGTGGTGTTTAAACCCACTCCACTGCCCTCCAAACACCATTTTATTAGACCAAACCAGACCAAACACAAGGCACGGAAGCTCCTAGATATCTAGAGATGGTCCTTTAAGGCTAAATGTAATGTTTTGACCTTGTTTTTGAGAGAATGAAATGATCATTTTGACAACTCTCACACCCCGCTGGCCTGCTGTAAACCGTGCTCTAACCAGTAACTTTTCTCTTCTCTTCCTCACAGATTTTCCTGTGGGAGCAGAATTTAGAGCAGTTCCACATGGATCTGTTCCGCTTCCGCTGTTACCTGTCCAGCCTGCAGGGGGGCGAGCTTCCCAACCCCAAACGCCTGCTGGCCTTCGCCTCCCGTCCCACCAAACTGGCCATGGGCCGACTGGGCATTTTTTCAGTCTCTTCCTTCCATGCACTGGTAATTTTTTATATTTATTATTATTATTTTCCATAATTTATTCAATCTTTTTGATCCTATTTTTATATATATATGTATGTGTGTGTGTGTGTGTGTGTGTGTGTGTGTGTGTGTGTGTGTGTGTGACCCTGGGGACCACAAAACCAGTCATAAGGGTACATTTTTCAAAATTGAGAGTAATATGTCATCTAAAAGCTTAATAAATAATCTATTCATTGATGTATGTTTTTTTAGGATATGACACTATTTGGCAGAGATACAACTGTTTGTTCTGAGAATCTGGAAGATCTGGAATATGGGGTGCAAAATAAAATGAAGTTCTTAGCAATGCATATTGCTAAACAAAAATTATCTTTTGATATATTTACAGTAGGAAAGGTACAAAATATCTTCATGGAACATGATCTTTTCTTAATATCCTAATGATTTTTGGCATTAAAGAAAAATCGATAATTTTGACCCATACAATGTTTTTATGTCTATTGCAAAAAAGTATAAAGACTGGTTTTGTGGTCCAGGGTCATATATGTATATGTATATGTATATGTATATGTATATGAAAAGTTACAATGATTTGCATGATTGAGCAAAATAAACTTCATTGTAATATTTGATGTACTGCATTTAATTAATCCTACAGTTTTTTGTGTGGCCTGTTTTTGTGTTTTAGAGATTTCAATCTTTCTCCTTTCAAGTAGACATAGAAAACAGCTCTCTGGTGGCTTTAAGGAAATTTACTTTGACTGATACGGTTTGAAACGTTTGGTATCTAGTATATTTCAAACAGACGCATGGCTTAGAAACCCACATCAAGAGCATCAGTATCGCTCTATTTTTACCCAGAATGCATGTATTAACCTGCTTCCTTCCCACCCTTCAGTATTGGTGTACGTGGGTAACGGATTTTGGCATATAAAGAAACAGTAGCTGAAGGGTTGGTCTGTGTATTTTCTCTTGGATGTGGGCCACGGATCTGGCTGATCAATACCATCCATCTTCAGATTCGCCTCCAGCTCTGGCGTTCTGTGTAGGAGCTAGAGGACACTGGGATACAGGGAGATTTTATTTTTGTCTATGCAGCTTGGATGATTTTTTGGGGTGGAGGGGGTGGGGAGGTTTTTCAGCATTAACATTCTGAGAGGATGGAGAGAGAGGATAAGTGTTGAGTCCAAATGAAGTGCTGTTGGCCCGTGTGCTGTTCTTCACAAATAATAGCTCGGTTCAGAGAAGTGGAGAGGGTTTTTGATGCAGCCCGAGTGCTTTTCTCCATCAGGAGACCCAGAAATGCCACAGCGCGTTCAACACAGAAAGCGTGTATAATTTTTGAATGACACTGAAAAGAACTCGCCAAACACTTCACTAACCTTTAAAATTCATCTGGACCCGAGTGACCACAGGAAGCAAGTTGTTTTTGTGTGTTTTCTGCTTATTTCTAAGTTATGAATGAATGAGTGTGTTTATTTATTTTATAAAGGTGATCTTGGTCGAGAATGTCACATCTACTAAAGTGATTTTGCTGAAAAAGTATGAAAGAACGGTGAAGGATGTAATCCATCCTCTTGATATATATATATATTTTTTTGAGAACATAAGAGCAGGAACAATTGTGGACTGACTGAATGCAGTTTATGGAGAAACATTATCCTGGAAATGGTGTGATGGGGATTTGTCTTGCAGCTTTGTATTCAGCAAGCACACATGCTTCTGCTTTCTTATTTCATTAGTGATTTAAATGCATTAGAACTACAGAAAATACATTAATTACACAGTCACCATTAATAACAGTCAGTGTTTGTGAACTTTGTGTTTGCTGAGGGAAAAAATCTAAAGCAGATACGATCAGGACAGAGGCTTTCCTACCAAAAATCTGAAAAAGCAGCTGTATTTTGGATGACTAGTTTAACCCAACTAATGACCAGTATAGTAACAATCACTTTAGACCAGTGGATGACCAGTTTAGTCTAGCTTACATCTAGCTTGCTCTGCTAATGAGTAGTTCAGACCAGCTAAGGATGCATTTAGAGGAGCTAATGGCCCATTTAGACCAGCTCTTGACCAGTTAGACCAGCTAATGACCAGTTTAGACTAGCTAATAAACCATTTAGACCAGACCTCATGGCTAGTTTAAACCAGTGAAAGACCTGTTAAGACCAGCTCTTGAACACTTAGACCAGTTTAGACCAGTTCATGACTAGTGACCAATTTAGACTAGCTAATGAACCATTTAGATCAGAGCTCATGGACAGTTTAGACTAGCTAAAGATCAGTTTAGACCAGCTAATATCCCATTTAAAACATCTGGCGACCAGTTTAGACTAGCTAATGAAGGATTTAGACCAGCTAGTGACCCATTTAGACCAGTTTGTGACCAATTTAAACTAACTATCAACCAGTTAAGACCACATAATGACCTGCTCATGTCCAATTTTACCAGTGAAAGACCAGTTTAGACTAGCTACTAACCAATTTACAGTAGCTAATGAATGATTTAAACCAGCTAGGACCAGTTCTCATTTGGACCAGTTCATGGCCAATTTAAACTAACTAACAACCAGTTCAGACCACTTAATGACCCATGAAGACCAGCAGCTAATGACAAGTTTAGACTAGCTAATCACCAACTTAGACCAGCAAATAACCCATTTAGACTATCTAAAAACCAGCTTGCATCTGTAATGAGCAATTTTGACCAGCAGCTAATGACCCATTTATATCCAGATTCTTGAAGAACGTGTGAATGAAGCTGACGCCTGAACATCAGTGTGAGCGAATCAGTGAGAATGAGTTTTCACCGAGCATCTGTGTTCATATCTCAGACTCCTGCTAGGAGCCGTCTAGTCAGTTTGATCGCTGGGACACACGGTATGAATGTCGTCCCTGTACCTCATGCAGATGTTTTGTGTCTGTAGGTGGCGGCTCGCACTGAGAGCGGCGTGAGGCGCCGAACGCAGGCGATGTCGCGCTCCACCAGCAAACGCAAGAGTCGCTTCTCCTCACTGTGGGGTCTGGACACCCACTCCAAGAGAAAGAGTAAAGGTCATCCCAGCATTAACCAGGTATACTACACACAAACACACCTAATTCACACTTAGTGCTTTCTTCCAGAACACATAAACATGCATATGTCGAGATCAACTGGCTCTATTTAAAAAATAAGATGCACATTTTTCAAATGCATACTACATTAAACATACAGTTGGTTTTCATGTTTCGGTGGGCGTCTGCTGAATGTTAGATGTTATTTTTAAACAGGTTTTTGCAGAAGGAGATGATCCAGTTAAAAGTCCTCTAGAAGGCATGTTCGAGGGTTCTTCTAGTGAGACGACGGTAAGAAATGCGCATCTCTCAATACTACACTGTATCTGTAAAAGTGGCAAAAACACACAAAATACTGTACATACCCCTGCACCAAATCAAAGCAGCCGTGTTCAGAGAGATGAGCTCTGGGCCGGATCTCTGGAGTGGGTTGGCAGAGATGTGGGCGTATATTTCTCACTGGCGTTGGCGGAGGTGTGGGCATTTGTGGTGTAGGAATGGTAGAGATGCTATAATCCACTGACCTGGGCGCAGATAAAAGTGTCGATGCTCTGATTCACTCACTCAAACAGAAGCAGAGAAAGATAGAGGAGATTACAGTGCATTATTATCCACGTTCAATGGCTGTGTTCAGATGTTTGGGTCAGTAAGATTGAATGTTTCCGAGAAGTCTCTTCTGATCACGAAGGCTGCATCTATTTGATCTAAAGTTCAGTGATATTGTGAAATATTTTTACAGTTTTCTATTCTGTATTTTCAGCATCATTACTCTAGTCTTCAGTGTCACATGATCCTTCAGAAATCATTCTGATCTGCTGATTTGCTGCTCAAGAAACAGTTCTTGTTATTAGCAGTGTTGTGCTGCTTCATATTTTTGTTTAAACCATGATGCATTTTTTTTTCAGGATTCTTTGAAAAGGTTCAAATGATCAGCATTTATTTGAACTATTGTTTTTAACATTCTAGACATCTTTTATGGCCACTTTCAAGTGTGAAACAATACACAGAACAATATGCTGTATATTTTGTTACATGTGGGTCAAATACGAAAAAGTGTTTACGCGTTAAAAAAAGTGTAATACTGCTTTAAACTGTTGTAGTTGTTCCCCCCAAAAAATGCAAAAAGTTTTCTGTTTTATTTAATTGCAATTTTGTTTTTGTTTTTCTGAGCAAAAAATAAATATCATAAATTTTGCCCTGATTTACAGAAGACACCCAGTAAAATGTCATTCAGTGTAACAATCTTGTCAGGCATATTTACAACAAAAATCTATTTATGACATATTAAAAAGACTAATTACTTTCACCCCAAACACTAATGAGTTGTAATTTAACATTTTTAACACTTGCCACTATTCTACGTTTTGCCCATTTGTCATTAAGTATTTTGTACTAATTAAAAACACAATAAAATTTAGTATGCTCCATTATTCATTTAGATATTTTAATATGTACACGTCAGAATAAGCATGTTGTTAGAATTTTTGCATAAATATTGTGTTACACTGAATGACAATGTAACATTATTTCAACCAAATTTTGACATTTTATTCTCCAAAAACTTATTTAAAACCTTAAAAGTAGACATTTTACTTACATTTAATATGCTTTCTATGGACACAAAATCACTTTTATACATTTTTCTTGAGGCGGACATCTTGAAAATGTGCATAGTGTACACAAAATAATTAATAATGTAGTATGTTATTTCAAATATATCTCATTTACGCTAGAAGTTATTAGCACACAGTGCACCTCAGATTGATGAGATGAGGATGATCATCATTTCACATGATTAACAGCATCTCTAAAGGTCTCGTTCACAGCTGCGGCTTCACCGTGCTTTCATTTATCACACTACAGAAAGACACCAAGACCCCAGTGAAAGGTCTGCCAAGACCCAGCACAGATCATGACATCTGGTCCAGAGACCACCTCACTCCATCATGGGTGCTGCTGCCAAACGACCAGCCTGTGTTAGCCATCATCCAACCCGGAGAGTCGGCCCTCGACATGCTGGAAACCATCTGCAAGGTAACGCCAAGAAACCCAAGATCTTTCTAGTGCAAGAAACAGTCATCGTTCTCTTCCGGTGCCAGGTTTTTACATTCACAGAGCCGCTTCAGTCTTTGAGGGATTGGATGTCAGTTTGAAGGTCACTGGTGTAGTGGTGTAGTAAGTTTTTAAAGTCTGAAGCATGTGTCAAGAAATGTATTTGCTTACCTCTTGCTGCACGCCGAATGAAAACATACTGCATCCTCTCTGATATGAGCGTTTGGGCCTTTTAGCGTGTGATTCCTGTCCATCTGGCCCACTGAGAAGAAGATACAGCCCAGTAACGTCTTGGCATCGCTCTTCATCCACTAAACGTGTGTCTGCTTTCATCTCTCCTGGTCTCTCTCCAGGCTCACCAACTGGACCCCACTAAACACTACGTGCGGCTCAAGTTCCTCATTGAGAACCAAGTGCAGTTTTATATCCCCAAACCGGAGGAGGATATTTATGATCTGGTAGGTTTGGAGTTAAACTCGCTCTCCCACCCGCTGCTTAGATGCTGTCTCATTACTTTCATCCTGCTGGGACATCACACTTCATCCAAACACCCTTTCTCTTCCTCTCTCCTTCACGCTTTAATAACAAAATCTTTATTTTTTTTTCCTGTGGAACACAAAAAGAGATGTTTTGCTCCATCTCTCCTAAAAAAAATGGCTTTATTCTTTCAAAGCTTCACTTCTCTACAGCCATCATCTTTAAACTTCTGCTCAACGTCTTCATTCGTTATGTTTCGAGTGTCCGGGTCAGACACAATCGATCAAGAGGGAACATAAAGTTCTCTCCTGTGAAATGTGATCTGTATTCTGTCATCCCATGTGTGTGTTGTTTATGCTGTTGTGGGATATTAATGAATAATCTCCTGTGCTCTTCTTCTCAGCTGTATAAGGAAATCGAGCTGTGCTGTAAGATCAGGAAGGTCATCCAGTTTGATCGAGATGAGTCCTGCATGATCGGCTACGGTGAGAGCCAGAAATGTGTTATGTTCATCAAATCATGTCCGGTTTACATCCACCTCTTTATTCTGGGAATTTTACAACGGTACCTGGAAAAGTAATGGAAACGACAAGTGTTTGCTGTAGTTTTTTTTGGTTTTGTTTTTTATGAAAAGTTTATATATGTGTACAGTATGTTAAATTGTCATCTCATGGGGGATGACATTAGATTACATGACCAGCCGAATCCTACTAGTTTCATCTCTGTAAACTGCATGTTTTTGGACTCAGAATATGAATTTACAGGATATATTAAATTTTATTATTAAAAAGGGTCACAAAATGTCAATATATACAGTAAGTCGTTGCAATGTTATTCTAGTATTATTAAGGTATTAAAGCATTTATTAATGATTTAAATTAGCTTTTATTTTTCAATTTTCACATTAGTTTCAGTTCAAGTTTGAGTTATTTTGTTGTGCTTTTGTCATTTTTATATTAATTTATATATTTTTATAGTTTTAGTACTTCAACTCATTTATTTCAGTTATTTTTCTTTGCATTTAATATTTATTTTTATATCAGTTTTATTTCACTATTCACTAAAAAACAGTTTTTAATACTT